>NC_092401.1:27738398-28038398 GCF_030028105.1 Mobula birostris | reverse complement strand
TTATAGGAAGTTTTAAACTTGTGTAATACTCTCTTTGCTGTGTCTTTTCTAGATTCTTTAATACATGGAACAGGCTTCCTCCAGCACCTTCTTTGTTTGAAGTCTATTCTATTTTTCGTCTGCTTGTTTGCTTACTCGCCTCATTACCAAATGTCATATCCATCTGTTTTATCTCTCTGGTAAGAACTGCATTGAAACAACAAATTTACACTTCTGTCTACTTCTTTCATTATTTGAGTCATCATGTTGTCTTTATATTAAGACAACATTCCCTTTTCAACGTTACCCTTTACTCTGATGTCTGTAAAACATTTTCCTCTGTTTCCTACTTAATACACAACAAAGAACAGTACATGACAAGATCAGGTACTTTGGCCAAGATGTGCTCATCTAATTGAGTGCCTAACTAATCACTCCTGCCTACACAAGTCCATATCTCTCCATTCTCCACACATTCAAGTGCCTATCTTTCTATCATACCTGCCTCCTTTACTATCCAGCTCAGAAAGAAGCTCTTTGGCCCACCGAGTCTATGCTGTGCTTTGAACCAAGCTGGAGCTGACTCCTGCCCTACTTCTCATTGTGAGAGAAGCTAATTGGGCAGATCTGGCAAAGAGCCAGTACAATCCTGAAGGGCTGAATGGTCTTTCCCTGCCTCTACCAGCACCCCTGGAAGGGTGTTCCATGCATCCACCACTCTGTGTAAAAAACCTACCTCTGACATCCCCCCATACTTTCCTCCACTCACCTTAAAATTATGCCCACTGGTATTAGCCATTTCTGCTATCCACAGGATCAATGCCTCTTATATTCCTGTATATTTCTATCAAGTCTCCTCTCATCCTCCTTGCCTCTAAACAGAAAAGCCATAGCTTGCTCAGCCTTTCCTCATAAGACATTCCAGAGAGGATGTGCTGCCCGGGAACTCTGCAGTAGCCACCATTCAGTTGTGAACTTCTGAAACTGACCTCAGGGGTTTAGTAGCTCACTTGAAGCCAAACACATTGGCTCCACCACAACCATAAGACTATAAGAGATCGGAGCAGAATTAGGCCATTTGGCCCATCAAGTCTGCTCCACCATTTCATCATGGCTGATCCATTTCCTTCTCAACCCCACTCTCTTGTCTTCTCCCCATATCCTTTCATGCCAACTAATCAAGACCCTATCAACCTCTGCTTGAAATACACCCAATAAGCTTGACTCTACAGCTGCCTTTAACTACAAATTCCACAGATTCACCATCATCTGGTGAAATAAATTCCTCCTCAAATCTGTTCTAAATGGATGTCCCACTATTCTGAGGCTGTTCCCTCTGGTCCTAGACTCCCCCACCATACTGCTAGGGTCCTCCACAGTGACCTCTCCATGTCCACTCAAAGTTCAAAATTCTAAGTAAAAATTTATTATCATGTCAGTATATCCAACCCTATCAAGGCCTCTCAACATTCTAGATTCTTCTAAATTCTAGTGAGTAAAGGCCCAGAGCTATCAAACGCTGCTCATACGATAAGACTTTCATTCCCAGAGTCATTGTTGTGAACCTCTTCTGAACCCTCTCCAATGTCAACACATCATTTCTTAAATAAGGGGCCCAAAACCGCTCACAATACTTCAAGTGGAGCCTCACTAGTGCCTTATAAAGTCTCAGCATTACATTCTTGCTTTTATATTCTAGTCCTCTCAAAATGAATGCTTATAATTGCATTTGCCTTCCTCAGCACTGACACAACCTGCAAATTAACATAAAAAGAAGTGGTCCCAACACCAACCCCTGTAGAATACCACTAGTCATCAGCAGCAAACTAGAAAAGGATCCCTTTATTCCCACTCTTTGCCTCCTGCCAATCAGCCAATGCTCGTATCTTTCCTGTAATACCATTTGCTCCTATCTTATTAAGCAGTCTCATGTGAGAGAGCTTGCCAAAGGCCAACTGAAAATCCAAGTACACAACATCTATGGATTATCCTTAGTCTATCCTGCTTGTTATTTTCTCAAAGAATTCTAACAGATTTGTCAGGCAAGATTTTCCCCTGAGGAAACCATGTTGACTTTGACCTATTTTATCCTGTGCCTCCAACTACCTTGAAACCACATCCTTAACAATTGATTCTAACATCTTCCCAACCACTGAGGTGACTTAGCTGCCTTCAGACCTTTCAGTTGTCTCCCAAGCATCTTCTATCTAGTAATAGCAACTGCACTCAGTTCTGCCCACTGACACTCTCAAACTTCCGGCATACTGCTAGGGTCCTCCACAGTGAACACTAATACAAAATACTTATTCAGCTCACCCACCATTTCTGTGCTTCCATTACTACCTCTTCATCATCATTTTCCAATGATCCAATATCTACTCTTGCCTCCCTTTTATTCTTCATATATCGAAAAAACTTTTGTAATCCCTTTTGATATTGTCAGCTAGTTTACCTTCATGTTTCATCTCTTCCCCCACCCCCACCCCCCATGCTTCTTTAGTTGCCTTCAGTTGGTTTTTACAAGTTCCCCAATCCTCTAAATTCCCGCCAATTTTTGCTCTATTATATGACCTCTGTTTTTGCTTTTACGTTGGCTTTGACTTCTTTTATTAGCCATGGTCATATCATACTCCCTTTAGAATACTTCATTGTCTTTGGGATGTATCTATCCTGTGCCTTCCGAGTTGCTCCCAGAAATCCCAGTCATTGCTATTATCCCTACCGGTATCCCCTTCAAATCAATTTTGGCCAACTCCTCTCTTATGTTTCTGTAATTCCCTTGACTCCACTGTAATACTGACACAGCTGATTTTAGCTTCTTCCTCTCAAATTGCAGGGATATATTCCATCTTATAATGATCACTGTCTCCTAAGGGTTCCTACATGTTAAGATCCCTAATAAAATTCAGTTCATTACACAACACCCAATCTAGATTAGTTGATCCCCTAGTGGGCTCAGCCACAAGTTGCTCTAAATAGCCATCTTGTAGGTATTGTACAAATTCTCTCTCAGGATCCAGCAGCAACCTGATTACCCAATCTACATGTGTATTGAAATTCTTCATGGGTATCATAACATTACCCTTTTGACATGTCTTTTCTATCTCCCATTGTAATTTGTAGCCCACATCCTTTCTACTGTTTGGAGGCCTGTATATAACTCACATCAGAGTCTTTTTTTACCCTTTTAGTTTCTTAACTCTACCCACAAGAATTCTACATCTCCTGATCCTGTGTCACATCTTTTAAGGATTTGATTTCATTTTTTATCAACAGAGCCACACCAACCCCCTCTACCTACCCCTGCCTGTCTTTTCAATACAATGTGTATCCTTGGATGTTAAACTCCCAACGATAATCTTCTTTCAGCCATGACTCAGTGATGCCCATGACATCATCCCTGCCAATCACTAACTGTGTGACAAGATCGTCGACCTTATTCCATATGGCATTCAAATATAACACATTCAGTCCTGTATTAATCACTCTTTTCGATTTTGTCCCCTTTTACACTGCAACTCATCCCACTGACTGCAATTTTGTCCTGTCATCTAAGAACATAAGAAATAGGAGTGGGAGTTGGCCTGCTCCACCATTCAATAAGATCATGGCAGATCTGAGCATGGACTCATCTCCACCTACCTGCTTTTTCCCCATACCCTTAATTCCCTACTATGCAAAAATATATCCAACCTTGTCTTAAATATATTTACTACTGAGGTAGTCTCCACTGCTTCATTGGGCAGAAAATTCCACAGATTTGCCACCTTCTGGGAAAAGCAGTTCCTCCTCATCTCTGGTCTAAATTTATTCCCCCAAATCTTGAGGTTATGTCCCCTAGTTCTAGTCTCACCTACATGGAAACAACTTTCCTGCCTCTATCTTATCTATCCCTTTCATAATTTTATATGTTTCTTTAAGACCTCCTCTCATTCTTCTGAATTCCAGTGAGTACAGTCCCAGGTGACTCAATCTCTCCTCATAGTCTAACCCCCTCATCTCTGGAATCAACATGGTGAACCTCATCTGCACCACCTCCAAAGCCGGCATATCCTTCCTCAAGTAAGGAGATCAGAACTGCACATAGTACTCCAGGTGTGGCCTCACCAGTACCCTGTACAGTTGCAGAATAACCTCCCTGCTCTTAAATTCAATCCCTCTAGCAATGAAGGCCAACATTTCATTTGCCTTCTGGATAGCCTGCTGCACCTGCAAACCAACCTTTTGTGATTCATGCACAAGCACTCCTAAGTCCTTCTGCACAGCAGCATGCTGCAATCTTTCACAATTTATATAATAATCTGCTGCTCCATGTTTCCTTCCAAAGTGGATGACCTCCTATTTACCAACATTGTATTCCATCTGCCAGACCCTTGCCCACTCACATAACCTATCTATACCTCCCTGTCGACTCTCTGTATCCTCTGCACAATTTGCTTTTCTACTCAATTTAGTGTAATCAGCAAACTTAGATACACCACACTTGGTCCTCTCTCTTCCAGATTGTTAATGTATATCGTGAACAGTTGTGGGCCCTGCACCAACCTCTGCAGCACACCGCTCACCACTGATTGCCAACCAGAGAAACACCCATGCATCATAACTCTCTGCTTTCTATTGATTAACTAATTCTCTATCCATGCTAATACATCACCTTCAACTCTATGCATCCTTATCTTATGGATAAATGTTTTATTGAACACCTTCTGGAAATCCAAGTAAATAGCATCCATCTGTTCCCCACTATCCACTGCGCTCATTATATCCTCAAAGAACTCCAGTAAGTTTGTCAAACAGGACCTGCCTTTGCTGAGTCCATGCTGCAACTGCCTGATGGATCCATTTATTTCCAGATACAGTACCTTGCTATTTCATCTTTAGTGATAGCTTCAAGCATTTTCCCAACTACAGATGTTAAACTATAGCTACCTGCCTTTTGCCTACATCCTTTTCTGAACAGTGACGTGACATTCGCCTTCTTCCAACCTGTTGGGACCTCCTAGAGTCCAGAGAATTTTGGTAAATTATCATCAAAGACTCAACTATTTCTGTCATTTCTTTCTGTACCCTGGGATGCATTCCATCAGGACCAGGGGACTTATCTATCTTTAGGCCAACAAATTTGCTCAGCACTGCCTCTTTAGTGATGGCTATTGTATCAAGGTCCTCGCCTCCCATCACATTCATAACATCTCTCTTCAGTATGTTAATGTGTTCTTCACCATCAAGACCAACACAAAATGGTTATTTAAAGCTTCGGCCATATCCTCATTACCAAATATCAATTCCCTCTTTTCATCCTCCATGAGACTTACATTCACTTAGCCACCCTTTTCTGCTTTATATAATTATTAAAATTTTTACTATCCATTTTCATATTTTGTGCTAGTATATTTTCATAATCTATCTTCCCTTTCTTTATTGCTCACTTAGTGGTTATTTGTTACTTTTTAAAATTTTCCCAATCTTACAGTTTCCCACTACTCTTGGTGACTTTGTATGCATGAGCTTTTAGTTTGATGTCTGCCTTTACTTCCTTAGTTATCCAGGGCTGACTGTCCCCACCCTTACTGTCTTTGTATTTAACTGGAATACACTTTTGTTGAGCATCCTGAAAAATCTCTTTGAGAGTCTTCCATGGTTCCTCAACCACCCCACCATATAGCCAGTTCTCCCAGTCTACTCTATCCACAACCCTAACTATGCAATCCACCAGGATCCATATCCCATCATGGTTCAGGTGGAGCCTGTCCCAGTGGAACAGTTCCCTCCTTCCCCAGTTCTAGTGCCAATTTCCCATGAATTGAAACCCACTTCTCTCACACCAATCCTTCAGCCACACATTTAACTCTCTAATCTTCTTAACCCTGTGCCAATTTGCACGTGGCTCAAGTAGTAGTCCAGAGATTACCACCTTTTTGGTTCTGCTTTTTAATTTGGTCTCTAGCTTCTCAAATTCCCTCAGCAGAGCCTCCTTCCTTATTTTACTTATGTTGTTGGCACCCACATGGGCCACGACAACTGGATCTTTCCCCTTCCACTGCAAATTCCTCTGCTGATCAGATAAGATGTTCCGAACCCGGGCACCAGGCAGGCAACTCAGCTTTCAGGACACTCTATCCTCATGACAGAGAACTCTGTCTATTCCTCTGACTATACTATCCCCAATTACCACTATATTTCTTTTCTTACCCCCCTCTTGAATGGCTCCCTGAACTACAGTGCCACAGTTAAGTAGCTCATCCTTCCTACAGCCCCCACTCTCATCCACACAGGGATCAAGAATCTCAGACCTAATGGACAAGCTCAAGGGCCAAAGCTCATCCAGCACTGTCTCTTGGATCCCACTACCCTCCTCACTCACAGTCATGCCCTCTTGTCCCTGACACAGACTAAATCTGTCTGACTTTCCTGACAGTCTCATAACACACCTCATCTGCTTGTAAACCAATAACCCTATCACTTCAGTTCCCAGCCCCCTGGCAAATTAGTTTAAACCCTCCCCAATAGTTCTTGCAAACTTGCCTGCAAGGATATTGGCCCTCCTTGGGTTCAGGTGTAACCTGTCACTTTTATACTGGTCATATTTTCTCCAGAAGAGATTGTAATGATCCAGATACCTGTATTTGAAACCCTACCCCCTGCACCAGTTTCTCAGCCATGCATTGATCTGCCAAATCATCCTATCCTTACTCTCACTGGTGTGGGGCAAAGGCAGCAATCCAGAGATTACTACCCTGGATGTCCTGCTTTCAGCTTTCTACCTAGCTCCCTAAATTCTCTCTTCAGGACCTCCTCACTTATCCTCCCAGGTGCAAGTTCCTTTGACAAACCAGATCACTTAACAAGGAGCAATCAGCTTTCATTAAATCTCTAAATCCACAGCACATCGAGCCTTGAAGTGGATGGGTTACAGCAGCAGAAGCCAGTGAACATTCTGTGGCCATTTCATTTGGTACAGGAAATACCTAATAAAATTGCTATTGAGTGTATATTTCTTATTATAATTTATAGTATAATTTTTGCATTGCACAGTACCGTTGCTGCAAAACAACAGATTCTGAGAGTTATGTCGGTGATAATAAACCTGATTCTGATCACCACAGTGAGTGCTGGCAATGACTGAACCCAGGTAACGGTAGACTCCGTCGTGATGAGTGCCGGCAACGACTGAACCCAGGTGCGGAGGGATGGCAATATCCCATGTAGAGATGAAAACAAGAGGTGATAGGAATACCTACAGAGCATTGGTACATGACCGAGTGACACCATGAGACAAATCATTCTAAACACGAGGTCTCTGAGCCAAGAGCGTTAAATGAGAGTCTGCTTTAAATAATTATAGAATGCAGAAAGCCCATGCCAGTCACAATTAACTTGAAGTCACAATCATTCAGAAAGCATAAGGGCTTAACGACTCTAGTTAAGACAAAAATGAGTAAATACAGGTGCTCATAAAACCTAGAGGGCCATTGACTATGGCAAGCCGCAGGGCTCATGGCATGGATTCTGATTCAGATTCCGTTTCTGTATCTGTGACAAGAAGACACCTGCACCTGTTTTACCTTTGTCGTTATCCTTCCTCAGCCACTCTTGTCTGGATGTGACTCCTGACCCACATTAACTCCAACTTACACATCGGTCCAGGAGCAATTGGGGATAGGTAACAAATGCTGGCATTGGCACATACTATGAGATTAAAATTTAAAGTTTAACTTTATTTGTCACCGGTACATTGAGACATATAGTAAAATGTGACATTTGCATCAGATCAAGCATGTCCTCAACTCACGAACGTCTTTGTAATATGGGAGGAAGCCAGAGCACCTGGAGGATACCCACGTGGCCATGGGGAACAGCAAATGATAAACACATCCTGATGAAGGGTCTCAGCCCGAAACATCGACTCTTCATTCCTCTCCATAGATGCTGACTTACCTGCTGAATTCCTCCAGTGTTTTGTGTGTGTTACTCTGGTTATGGGGAGAACGTACAAACTCCTTTCAGACAGGGCAGGAATTGGACCCTGTTCGCTGGTGCTCTAAACCACTGTGCTAACTGCTTTGCTACCATGCAGCCGCTGTCAAATACGGAAATGAAACTAAAACAGACAGCCAACAGGAAAAGTGGGATCAGTCTCAGTCAAGTGGGACCAGTATGGATACGATAGTTTGAATGGCTTGCGTGCCAGAAACCTGCATTCTAGAACATAAAGCAACAGAGGCAGGCCATTCGGCCCATTTTGTCTGTGCTGGCCATGTTGCCAATTTAAACTCGTCCCGTCTGCCTGCACATGGTCGAAATCCCTCCATTCCTTCTCTGTTCACCTGCCGGTCTAAATGCCTCTTACACGTTGCTGTCGTCTCTGCTTCTATCACCTCCCGTTGCAGCCCGATCCAAGCAGCTGCCATTCTCTGCAAAAAAAAATTACCTCGCTTAACTTTCCCCCCTCTCACCATAAAACTCTACATTTTAGTATGATATATCCATCCTGGATGAAAAGGCCCTACCTAACCTTTCCACGCTGCCCATCATTTATGATGATACCCTCAATATGTATGCTTGACTACCAGAACCCCTCTCAAACCACGGCCTCCCAATCAACTCTCCGCCACCATCAGCACAAGATGAAAATGATTGTCTCAATCTGGCCTGTTCTGAGTGAGAGGTCATCGTGTGAGAAACGTTCCTTCCGTAGGGCTGGGCTAGAATCAGACAAAAACAAACAAGTCCTGCCTTCATTTCTGCGCCAGAAAGCCGCTTTCATTTAACACTTTAATACATAAACCACTCATCTTCCCCGATTATACTGAGCGATTAATTTGCAGTGTATTTGCCCTGGTGGTTTTTTAAAAATCTTAAGGTACCTTTCATCCACCCACACTTTAAAAACACGATGGCGGTTTTGAGTGCCAACGCTGGGTACGTTCTCTTTTTTTATATAAAAGAACATTTTGATAAACCCAGTTTTCTTCTGAATTACACTGGATAATTGAAGTGTACAGTCGGCCTTAAATTAACTATTTTTGTAAGCTTCTTGTCTGTCACCTTTGTGTGCGAGTGTGCTACGTGTGAATGCGAGAGGGAGAAAGAGAGAGAGAGAAATATGAACATGTGAGTGTGTTTGCGTGCGCGCGCGCATGTGTGTGCGTATGTGCGTGTGTCTATGTATATGCGTGTGTGCGTGTGTGTGTGTGTGTGTGTGTGGATGTGTATATGTGTGTGTGGATGTGTATATGGTGCGTGTGTGTGTGTGTGTGTGTGTGTGTGGATGTGTGTATGGTGTGTGTGTGTGTGTGTGGTGTGTGTGTGTGTATGTGTGTGTGTATATGTGTGTGTGGATGTGTGTATGGTGTGTGTGTGTGTGTGTGTGTGTGTGTGTGTGTGTGTATATGGTGTGTGTGTGTGTGTGTATGTGCGTGTGTGTGTGTGTGTGTGTGGATGTGTGTGTGTGTGTGTGTGTGTGTGTGTGTGTGTGTGTGTGTGTGTGTGTGTCTGGAAATGTTCCGGGATTGGTTAGAGAGCCACAGTGGTTTAAACCATGTGAAGCCCGGCCAATTCTGTCTCCCGCTGGACAAGACACCTTCTCAGGACCTTTAGCTTCTCTGGGCTGCTTTAACGAAACATTCTTTTTACCTGACTCCCCGAAACCATTCCGGATTCCTGCCTCAGTTAGACGACGGCTGGTTTACCTCCGAATTCTCTTGCCCCAGAACCAAGACAGCCGAAATCTCGACGTAACCTGCTATTTCTGCCTGAGGTACCGCGAGGGTAACAGAACATAAGAACATAGAACAAACACTATGACACAGTATAGACCCTTTGGCGCAAAATGTTACGTCTACTCTAAAATTCACAGCCCTCATTTTTCTATCATCTTATTAACAGCAGGTAAAGCACGTTTGCCCGTTCTAATAACGGCCCTCACGCATCTCAGAGAGCAAGATCGCTCACGAGTGCAAACTTTGAAATGGGACAGATCCCCTCGCAACAGCCTCCTCCCTGCGGCTCTCGCCGACACAAACTCTTATACTTCTGCGTTCTATCCGAACTCACACAAAACCTCATCCGGAAAGCACGCTCTAGTCCTGACCAACGATTTCGTTCATAGAGAACTGCGTTCTTAATCCGTATCGCAAAATTAAACATCTCGATTTAGCTGAGACAATCCAGTTGCTGCAGAACTCAGCGCTAAAAGAAGAAGTAAATCAGAGTGGAGATCGCATTATCGTTTAACAAAATTATCTTAAATTTTACATTGTTCTGTAAGTGTTTAAAAGTGTACCACACGCAGTTCGGGTGGCAGACCTTATAAAAAATTTGCTTTAATAAACTAGATACAATAAATACTGAACGTAAGCTATTTAATATTGATACATTTTAATGGGTCGAAAAGGCGTGTAAGACTATGTAAATACCGCGAAGAAATAAAAATAATTTATACCGAACAGTACGTCTGGAACTGCTTCAACATCAACCATAATTAAACTCGGCTCCATTGTCGTTTCCGTTACAATATTTACACAGATTAATATTCAGCTGATTAATGACTCGAGATCAAATCATTTACTTTGTATCCTTGAATGGCTTCCCAAAACAAAATCCTTTGACGATATCAGAGAGGGCTGGGGGTTCAGCCTCGATTGTTCTCTTCTTCTGAAACACAACACAATGAACACTGTCATTGCAAACTCTACTAGTTTAAAGCATACATTGTAGCATTGTATACGTGTATAATAAGACCATAAGACCGTCAGACATAAGAGCAAACTTAGTCTATTCGGTCCATCAATCCTGTTCCGCCATTCCATCATGGCATATTTATCTTTCCTTTCAGCCCCATTCTTCTGCCTCCTCTCCGTAAAATATATATTATATAGTGTAATATAGTTTATATAATCGTTCGTGCGTTTACTACGTGCCGTGTCGTATGACATGGGTGATCATGGTCCTTCCATGATCATGATTGTTCTTGGCAAATTTTTCAACAGTAGTGGTTTGCCATTATCGTTTTCTGGGCAGTGTCTTTTCCAGACGGGTGGCCCCAGCCATTATCAATACCTTGAGATATTGTCTGCCTGGCGTCAGTGGGCACATAACCAGGACTTGTGATATGCACCAGCTGCTCATACAATCATCTACCACCAGCTCCCATGGCTTCATGTGACCCTGAACGGGTTGTGGGGGACTAAGCAGATGCTACATACACCTTGCCCAAGGGTGACCTGCAGGTCAGCGCAGGAAAGGAGCGCCTCATACTTTCTTTGGTAGAGAGGGATCTAGTTAGTAGGTAAATTGTATTGTGATTAGGCCGGGGTTAAATAGGTGGGTTGCTGGGCGATGGGGCTCCAAGAAGCGGGTGGTCTGCTCCTCACAATATCTATAAATAAACTGTATCCTTGTAATACACTTCAAAGTTGCCGGTGAACGCAGCAGGCCAGGCAGCATCTCTAGGAAGAGGTACAGTCGACGTTTCAGGCCGAGACCCTTCGTTTCAGGCATTTCCAGCATCTGCAGAATTCCTGTTGTTTCCTTATACTATATACTTAATTAAGTATAAAGCATAAACTATAAAGTAGTACATTTAAGTAATGTACACCTTAAAATACACTTTAATGTGTACATTACTTAATTTTACTACTTTATATGGCTTTATAAAAGTATAAAGTGGAGTTCACAAGTTGAGTGTATTTGTATGTAAAGTGGTTCCAGCAGTTTGTGATGTTTACAAAATTTTCTTCGCAACCCTCTTTGTTCTCTTTTTGAGCTGATACAGCCTGTAGTTAAGAAGAGAAAGATTCAAGATTCAATATTGTTTAATGTCATTTCCAGTACACACGTGTAAAGGAGAACGAATTAATTGTTACTCCGCATCCTATGCAGCTCGCGAAAAAAAAACAGAAGATAAAAGCACAATAGTGAAAAAGTAAATCTAAATACATGAGATAGCTTGTGAACATAGAATGATTGTATGTCTATGAATTGACGCTAGGCACAGAAGTGCCTGTATATGACATGACTGAGAGAAAATGATCAAATAGTAGTGGTGGTGCGTGTGGGGGTGTGGGTTAGTGGGTCGAGGTGTTGATAAGCCTTGCCGCTAGGAGGAAGTAACTGTTTTTGAGTTTGTTTACAGGTGCATATTAAAAGGAGATCTGCGGGGCAACAAATCTTAAACACAAGAGATTCTGCAGACGCTTGAAATCCAGAACGCACACAAAACTGTGGAGGAACTCAGCCGGGCAGACAGTATCAGTCGTGATGAAGTGTCTCGGCCCGGAACGATGCTGCCTGATCTGCTGAGTTCCTTCAGCATTTTGTTTGCGTGTGTGGCGGGGGGGGGGGGCAAGTATTTCCTTACATACAGAAAGTGGTGGTTGCTTGGAATGCGCTGTCAGGAGTGGCGATAGACGGCAATAGGACAGAGGCGGGTGAGAGTTCCAAGAAAGGGGCCTGAACGTGCAAAGAATGAAGAGATACGAACACAGCGTAGGCAAAAATTCAGTTATACACCGTATGTTTAATTATCGTGGGGTGAAGTCCTGTTCTTCCGCTATACTCTTCGATTCTAATACAGTAAAGTACGTGCGGAATTACGTACAATCTAACACGGTACGTGTGAATAAGCCAACACTTTTTGTATCCCCTGGCCTGCACTGTGATTTCACCCACGGATTTTGCATGGATGCTGATACCTAAAGTGTAGATAACCGGGCGATTGGCGAATGCGGTAAAGACAAATAACCTTCCTTCATTGTCCGTGCTGAGCTCGGGTGCGGAGTGCATGCTTGAAATCCTCGGTCTCGTCTCAGAAAGAACGCTGATCCCATCTGTAGGGAGGTAACGGGTTGTTTAAACGAAACGTTATTCTGTAGCAGCATACTGGCGCGCGTACTGACTGGCTGCAAACTTCCACAAACCTCAGCTCATGAAGGACCACAGTGTTCTGCTACTGGACAGGGATGGCCGGGTTGGGTGAGGAAAGCCCTCAGTTATTGTACTTGCATACTACCCAGTGGGCCACATGAGTGGCGGCAGCGTTACTGATGTGTAGGAATGTATTAGAACAGTTCTGAAAACATTGACAATGAATGTAAACAATGAAAGAGTCATGCACGGTTAATTCTCGAAATTTTTATTTTGAATACAATTTATTTTGATTTAAAATAGTTATTTCTCTATTGTTCTTATTGCTCTAACTACCCAACAGTAATGCTGAGGAGTTGCAGAGGGGATTCGAATGGGCTGAGGGGGGATAAATAATAGACTAAAGGGAAACTACAAAATGCATTAGCTATGCTTCATAAATCCACATATGGCAAGGGTACTGAGCCTCACGTGATAAACTGGGGCGGAATTGTCCATGAGAGGTTCTGACAGGGTCGTTGTGGAGAACCTACGTTCAACAATAGTGGGTCGGCCCACTCAACGCAGAAATAAGGCGAATATATTTCTTTCCCTATGAAATACGTTAATTTTTTATTTGGAACTCTTCCTCAACAGGTGGCGAGTCTTTGAGCACTTTTAAGGCAGAGACAGATCGGTACTTGATGGGGAAAAGTAGAGGTGAAAAGTTACTGGGGCTAGAGGGGTCCCCGAGCAGATTACAATCGGATCAGCCACAATGTTTTCCAAATAGTGAAGCCGGTTTGAGGGCCGAATTGCCTCCTCGTGCTCCTAGTTCGTACAAGACCATAAGGCACAGAATCAAAATTAGATCATTCCGCCCATCGATGTCTGTACTGTGCCGGCCGCAAATCGCTCAGGCCTCCTGCTCCATCGGAATTTAACAGATAATGCTGGCAGAGTTCCCCGGGAATATATCCCAGATCAAAGGCACTGGGTTTTATTGGTTCTACTGACGATTCAATGTTTATAATTCCTTCCTTAGTTCTAACTAACGGGTTGTTAATGAGTTGACATAAATCCCGAGATCCCTTTTTCCTCCGGCCTGGTCCCACCCAGACAACTCCTGACACGACAGCACCTCGTTCACAGTCGTTACCTTCCCCGACTTAATTAAAAATTAGGTGATTAAGCATTACATTAGCAGCTAACAAAACACACACACACACGCGCGCACACACACGCAAACTTCATAAACCTGAAACTGCGCTTCCGAAACGAACCTCTTTGGTAATTCGATTTAAAACAGGCAGTTTCCTGTCTCCCAACATCAAATTGTAACATTTATCGTTGGAAGCAGGTTCCCTGTGAATTGAATATGTTGTGTAGATAACGCACTTGCAGGAAAACTATTCACAGCGACGAAAATTAAATAAAATTCCATTCTTGACACCCGGGAGAGTGGGATTTTACTGCATTTCCAGAGTCTGGCTCTCAGCATTGTCAAATACTTAACCGAAGATAGACCTATAGCGCAGTACAGGCCCCTCGGCCCACGATTTTAACCTAATCTAAGATCAATCCAACCCTTCCCTTCTATATGGCCCTCCATTATCCATGTGCCTGTCTAAGGATTTGGGAGATGGTCCTAATGTTTCTGCCTCTCCTGTGTGTTCCACGCACCCACCACTCTCTCGGTAAAGAACTTCCCTCTGACATCCCCCAATCGTCTTAAAATGTATCTTTCTATTTCATAGTCATATCTATTTATGTATTTATTTTATTTATTATTTGTAAACGTCTTATTTTATTTTGTTCAGGTTTGGGATCGTTGTTGGTGTGGGACACAAGAATCATTTGTCCAGTTGGTTCAGTAAAAAAAAACGACCCCCACCCCCACCCCACCGCCCTCAGCGGTGTGGTGTCCGACATGGTTTACAACCAACGTTTGATCGTACTGTTGATTATAACAGGCGGGAATTTAGTTGTTGGCAATAAAATGCCAGCGACGTATTTTTGAAAACCCTCCGAAATAAATGAATCAAGTTTATGAAGGATTAACACATACAAAGTGCTGGAGGAACTCAACAGGTTATGTAGCATCTTTGCAAAGAGATAGACATTTCGGGCCGAGACACTTGGTGAGGGCTGGAACGAAAGGGGAAAGAAGCCGGAAAACAGAAGATGCCTCTTTCCTTTCCAACCCTAATAAAGAGGCTCATCCCGAAACGCCGACTGCTCATTCCACTCTATAGACGACGCCTGATCCTTCAGAATTTTGTTTGTGTTTCTCGGGATTTCCAACATCTGCAGAATCTCTTGTGTTTAGGGTTGTTATGGTGGCTTGAATTAAATTGCGGATTCTCCAAGAAAACGACGGGGCATCGTAAAGGGTTTCGCTTCGTGTCCTTAAAAAGTACGAATCAGATCATTCTCATCCAATTTCAGAACACTTGAAATATCCAGGCCGTTTGGAACATGACGTCTATTCCACCTCCCAATATCAGGAAAGGAATTCTCTCTAGCAAGAAGTCTCAGAATGTACTTTTGGTTTTGGATTCCAGTCAGGAGATCCATACAAAAAAAGATCATAACGCATTGGAGCAGCATTAGACTATTCGGCCCGTCGAATCTGCCTCGCCAATGATTTAATATCCCCGCTCAACCCCATTCTCTTGTCTTCCCGCTATTTTTATTATATTCCTTACATTGAATGCAAAGTCACAAACAAGAAGGCTCAGACGGCTGGTGTTGCTGCGGAATAGGGCGAATTATCTTACCTGAACGGTCAGGGCTTCTTCAATAATGACTGTGGCTGAGATGGATTATCTTGTTTGCAAAGTTCGCTTCCTGTTGCAGGTGGTCATAACTTATGTTTATCAAGCTGTGCGAGGGGGAGAAGAGAGCGGAGAGCACAGGCAAGACGGGAGCCTGCCCTGTCCTTGGATAGAGAGGAGGAGAAGCGGGACTCATGATGCTATCTATGGAAAAGGTGGAGAACGGAGGGGACGCTTCCACCTTGACAGTCGGACGAGCTGGCGGGGTGGGGCTCAGGGGTGGCGGTCGGGGTTTCCTGGTCATCTCACTCCCTTGGATAAGGGTGGAGAGCGAGGGGAAGATGCCGGCAGGATTAGGGATGGGGTAATGGTGATGAAAGGCCAGTGCGGGGTTGGGAATCTGGAGGCCGTAACCGTAAGGTCCGTAACCGAATCCGGGGAAGCGTCCGCTGTACTCCCTCAGTATCCCGTTCTGCTGTTGCCTCTTAAATCTCTTCCTCCTCCTCAGGAAACTCCCGTTGTCAAACATGTCGGCCGAGTTGGGGTCCAGGGTCCAGTAATTGCCCTTGCCCGGGTTGCCCGGCTCTCGGGGCATCTTGACGAAGCAGTCGTTAAGGGAGAGGTTGTGCCGGATGGAGTTCTGCCATGCCGGGAATTTGTCTCTGTAGTAGGGAAACCTGTTGCTGATAAAGTCGCAGATCTCGCTGAGGGTCAGTCGCTTCTTGGGGCTCTGTAGGATCGCCATTGTGATGAGAGCGATGTAGGAGTAGGGAGGTTTCACCAGCGCGTTCCTGCTCGGAGGCTTCACCTCCTGCACGCCCGCGGCTGCCGTGGAGACGGTCCGACCGCCCTCTGAGTCCCTGTCCCCGGCACATTCCTGGCTGTCGTCGCCCACAACGTCGACGTCTGTCTCTTGCAAACCGAACGACCTCTCAGTCATTTCCGACGCCAGAGTCATTGTAAGTTGGTTAGTCTGCAAGTCTCCGAGTCCGTCGCTGCATGGAATAGTACTCCAAACAAGAGGAGAGAAAGACAACTTTTTAAGAAGGCAAGCGGACACATCCAGAGAGGGAGAGACCCACGCACACATCCACCCTTGAAAGCAGCCCAAGGTGAGAGTTCATCGGTAAATCATCGTTATTCTTGTTGTTGTTTGTCTTCCTTCTTCGGGATAAGAGGCCCACGAGCTGCGAGAACAGCCCGCTTCCCACTTTAAATGCCCCGGCCCCACCACCAACCTCGGTGACTGACGTCAGCCAGGAATGCGGAGAGTCGGCAGACACTCGGGAACTAATCACATGCCGCTTCGCCACTTCCCCGGCAGGTCGGCTCATCGGCCCGGCATCCGCGCAACGACGGCCCGGTACTGATTTGAAACAAAGAGTAACTAGCAGCAGCAACAAGCTGGCATTCATGAAAGTTCAAGGCTCAAAGTAAATTTATTATTAAAGTACATATATATTGTACTGAGGTTTATTTCTTGCGGGCATTCACAGTAGGTACAAAAACACACAAAGGTGGACAAGCAACCAATGTGCAAAGGCCAATTATACAAACACAAAAAATAATAAAACAAAATAATAATAATTAATAGTGCTGCGAACATAAGTTGTACGGTCATTGAAAATGACTCCATAGGTTAGAAGCAGTTCAGTGTAGCGTTGAGTGAAGTTATCCATGCTGATTCGGGAGCCTGATGGTTGGAGGGTAATAACTGTTTCTGAACCTGGTGGTGTGGGACCTAAAGTTACTGTAGTTTCTTCCCGAAGGCAGCAGCGAAAAGTCTTGAATTTAGTCTACCCTAACCTCCCTTTCACTGTTAATTGTATTTACTCATTTAACTCTTATTGAACGATGGTTTATTTTATTTTCCTCGAATATACGGCGTAGAGTGTCCACAGTTAAATAGAAGCATCTGCATTTTGTTTTTGTTCCAATTGCGCGATAGTCTAAAACGACAGCCTGATTTTCTTTATGCACGTTCTGTTCGGGGCAAAAATCCGCCACGATTGCAAATTTATCAAGAACACAATCACCAAACACCCGAGATTTCGCCACACTCAGAACCAATCGTACAAAACTCGGTTCAAGTCGATTTAAATTAATTTCTAAAGTGATTTCAAAGCCTCTCTTTAAAAGTTCGCAACTAAAACACATCCAACGGGTAAATGAGATCGCGTCCAGGCAAGAAACAAAACAGATAAAATATTAAAAACAAGTAACACTTAATCTAGCCATCCAGCTGGTATGTCGATGTATCCACGAACCCCGAACACTAACTACCTTGTTATTCTCCTCTATGGACGATTTATTTATATTTGTAAATTACAGTAATTTGCTTTGTTCTGCTGCCGCAAAAGAAATTTCACGTCAACTAAATGGTTGCAAACCGGTTCTGATCGTCCCAACAATATTTAGTTTTTTAATAGTTGGGACTTGCTTGACACGATCACACTTTGATCCTTACAACTGCCCGAGACAGAGTATGGACAGGCAAACGCAACGCAGTGATTTACACCCGTGGAGAAATTACTTTTGGCCCCGGGGGTATCGAACAGCGATGTAACGAACTAGAGAAAACCTACTGGGAACGTGTTCGAAGAAATAACATGCTTTAGGAGGTTGTTATAAAACAGTGGTTTGAGTCATGGTCCCGCCGACAGATGTAGACGTTCTCTGCCTGCACTCTGCCACTGCAGATATGGGTTTAGTTTCATGGGATCGGAATTCCTAAAATATGTTAGCAGCATCGCAGTAGGAGTTCCAGGCCTGGGAGCGGCTAGGTAAATTTAATTAAATTACCACTTTCCTTCAAAACAAAGCGGAGACTACCCTCGATACTTAAATGTACAATAGCTCACTCGAAGAACAGGCAGGCAATGACATCGGCCTTTGGTAATGAGGGCGAATTTATGCACTGCTGTTGTATTTGAAATGATTGCATGACCAACGTTGTTGTACTGAAAGTCCTTTGGTGTTTTAGTTGCAGTATTTATTCCATTTTTTGTAACTTAGTAATCTTTATTCTCGCACAGTCCCGCCGCCGCTAAGCAACAAATTTCAAGACGTACTGCATGTCAGTGACAATTCACCTGATTTTGATTCTGATCGAATCCACCTGTTAAACACCAAGGTTAATTTGTGACCGACTCATTAAGTTCGGCGGCGTTACCGGTTTTGAGTTCACTCCGTTATATTTCATTTACCTATCAGACAAGGACTTACAAACACGGTGTAAACCAGTCTCTCTGTATTCAGCGACCTTGTTTTGACGTTCGCAGTCCCATCCAATATTGCTGGTTACACACATGTCGCTTAACTGCAGTCTGAATTGTTAGGTACAGATTGCAATCAGGGCGATTATTCATTGTCGGGCCTATTTCTAAATATTGAGTACCGACAAACACGTCAAAGTAACCAAATGCAATAAAAAATGCTCAGATAACGAAATGCCCAGATAGTAAAATGTACGGAGACTGCTCGCGAGTCTGAGATAGACAATTAACATTGTCTCCAAACGGATTCAGTCAACTATCTAAATAACTTGAGTTAACTATCAAGGAACTAAAACAATTCGATTGTTTAATATATTTATCTGCATCATTTTTCTACATGTCCGATGAACTGTTCTATGTTCTAGTTTCTAAATAGCAAGGCATTATTCCTAACAGTCCGTTTCGCAAAAAAATTCACTCACGCTACGCAAAAAAATCGACCCATTCGTCTCCATCTGATCCCATCAGAGTAAACTTATTTCTTCAAATGTCTCCAGCTCCTCTGCAAAGCATCTCACAATTCGCTACAAATACCCCCTGAAGTAATGAGATCCACATCGCCGCCGAACTCCGAGCAAAGGTTTCTTACGGGATTTATTACGATAAGATGAGAAGAGGCATAGTGGATAGCCAGAGACTTTTTCCCCAGGGTGGACATGACTAATACAAGAGGGCATAATTTTAGGGTAATTGGAGGAAAGTATGGGGGCGGGGGGGGATATCGAAGGTAGGTTTTTTAAATAGTGTGTTTGATGCGTGGAAAGCCTTGCCAACGAGAGTGGTAGAGGGAGATATGTTAGGTGCATTGAAGAGAATCTTAGATAGGCACGTGGATGGTTAAAAAAATTCAGGGCTATGTGGGAGGGAAGGGTTAGGTTGATTTTAAAGTAGATTAAGTGGACGGCAACTCCATAATATGCCGTTTACGTGTCTACACTGTTCAATGTTGTCGCAGTCAGCCGAGAGTCCTGCTTCATCTTGTCCGTGTTTCTCATCTTGCTACACCTTCCTTACTTTACCCTCTCATCTCCTGTAAATTGGTTTATTATTGTCGCATATACGACTTTGCTTCGCATGCCGTCCACACAGATCTTTTCGTTACAGCAGTGCATTGCGTTGTCACAAGGGAAAACAATAACCGAGTACAGAATAAAGTGTTGCAGAGAAAGTGCAACGCATGCAGACGGTAGGGTGAAAGGCTACTGTGAGGTAAATTATTAGGGCTACGCTGCATCATAGCAGTTAGCGCAACACTTTACAGTACCGACAATCTGTGATCCCTCTGCTGTCTGTAAGGAGTTTCTACGTTCCCCTCGTGGACTCTGAATGCTCCGATTTCCTCCCCCATCCCAAAGACCGTAAAGTTGTGGGCATGCTATATTAACGCCAGAAGCGCGGAGACATTTGCAGGCTGCCTCCCGCACAATCCCCGACTGGGCTGTGTTGTTCGTTAATGCAAACGACACATTTCATCGTACGTTTCCATGTACATGTGACAAATAAAACTAATCTTTATCTTTAGAGGTCAAATATCTTGTATATGTTCCACAATTAAATGATCATTTGGTATTTTATTTGTGTGAAAACTGATGCATAACATTCTAATCAAACTTGGCAAACACTGCCACTCACACAGTGGTTTGCTGCACGGGTTACAGAATATTCTCTATCAGACCCTCGTAAAGGGGAAGAGTAATGAAGGTGAAGGATTGTAGAACATTGGACCAGCAAACAGAGCATTTAGTCTATTTTACCAGCACCAGTAAACATAGGAGACTGGTTTAAGATCCACAAGACACCAAGACCCTGATTGTCAACAAAAGAGACAGTCCTATAAAAAAGTTTCAATATGGATAATGTATCGGAATTACCTTTTGAAACAAAAAATACCATCTATATTTAATTCAAAATCATGTAATTAAAACTAAGGAACAACTGAACACCATAGAAGACCGGTCACCACATTGTCCATGCTTTTCAGAAACTATCTTAAACTCATCTCAGAGCCTATGATAACCGTAGTGACTGTACTGTCATCCATTTTAAGACATGCAGCTTCTGGTCAAACCATTCCGTGCTGCAAAATATACTATACACAATCCAATAACCTTATCCAGATGTGGAGGTTGAAGCTCACGAGCATGGAGGACTCAGTTATCCAGTGTTGCATATATATTATCATATGCTACTTTGAGATTCAATTTCTTGCAAGCATATACAGGAAAAGAAAGAAATATAATTGCATTTATGAAAAAATAACTATACATAAGATCGACAAATACCCAATTGTGCAAAAGAGGACAAGTTGTGCAAATAAAAAATAAATAATGCTGAGAAAACTGGAAAAGTGGGCGTCAAAAGTTACAGGGAAAAGGCAGGAAAATGGGGTTGAGAGGGTCAGTAAATCAGTCATCTTGGAATGGTGGGCCCTAATGGTCTAATTCTGCTCTAAAGTCTGTGTTTAATTTCTAGTTGTTGCAAAGGATTTCTCATCCATTTTATTTACCAATTTTGCCCTTTTCATTTTGTTGCATCCAATCCTTACAAAATTAATGTTCCAGAGAGCTGTACTATGTACTGTAAGATGACTATTTTATTTACTGTGGTTTAAGAGATTATGTGGATGTTGGAAATCTTGAGCAACACACACAAGATGCTGGAGGATGTCCAAATGAAGCGTGAAATGTTGGCTCTTCCCTTCTGTGCACTGCTGTGGAGGCCAAGTCATCAGGTATATTTAGAGCAGAGGTTGAAAGGTTCTTGATTATTAAGGGCATCATAGACAAGGGGAGAAGACCAGGGAATGGGAATTAAGATAAATCAGCCATGATTGAATGTAGCACATTCTTGAGGGGCTGAATGGCCTAATTCTGCTCCTATGATTTATAGTCTTTTGGTCCTTATAACTCAATGTTATAATAAGGTAAATTGATGGGAGTTAAAATAAACTTTTATTGAAAATCAGGAAATTAAAGAATACATTTCCTAAATTTTCCTCTTTGGTTAGGTTGATGTCCAATGGGCAGATAGGTCAGATGCAGGGAGAGGTGATGGGATGGGTGGGTGGTTAGTGTGCGTAAATCATAGTGTCACTGGTTTTTCAGTTATTGATTTTAGATACTCAGAAATGAAGAATGCCAAAAGATTGATTATTGTTCCCATCCACCTTCACTGCACATGGAGTACTATTGAGCACTTTAACCCCCCCCCCCCTACCTTTTAAAGGTCCATTACTCATGGAAAACTATGCAATCTGCTGGGGAGACACATCATTCCACACACTGGTGCAGTATTGCACAATGAGTTATGGAGATATTTGCTTCATGTGTAAGGAAAAGTTACCCAGTGGGTTATGTTGCACCACTGTTATAATAAGGTTCAATGAAGAATACAAAGTAATTTTCACAGAGTAAAATCTGATGGATTTGGTAATATTCAGAATGCTAAAGTTGGCACGTTCCTGTTGACCTTAACTAATTTTTATCAATGCATCATAGATGCATCATGGCTTGGTATGGCAACTGCTCTGCAAACAGCTGTAGGGAGTTGTAGACACATCTCAGTACACAGAAACTAACCTTACTACCATGGATTCTGTTTATACTTCTTTCTGCCTTGGTAGAGCAGTCAGTGTTATTAAATAACCCATCCACCCAAGATATTCTCTCTTCTCCCCCCAAGTTCAAGGGCAGCTTCTAACCCACTGTTATAAGACTATTGATTGGATCCCTAGTACAATGAGATGGACTTTTGACTTCATAATCTTATGCCTTATTCTCTGCCTGCACTGAAATTTCCTCGCAACTGCATCACTTTATTCTGTAATTGTTTAACCTTGTACTTCCTCAATGCACTGTAGCTGCAAATTGATCCAAAGGAGCAATGTTCAAGACAAATTTTTCACTGTATCAAAGTCAAAGTAAATTTACTATCAAAATATACATCCTGAGTTTAGATATAATCATTACCCTGAAATTGATTTTTTTTAAATTATAGCTAGGACAGTTTATGTATCATAATCTATTGTTTAAGCCTCCAGGGTGGAATAGTAAGGTTCTGGAAATGAATGTACTGTATATTCAATCTCATTTTCTCCATGACTATTTTCCACTTGTATCTCTGCTCTATTTAATTTTAGTTCCCTTACACCACTGCTAAAATGTTTGCTATCTTATTGTTAAAGATTTAAAGTATTCTTAACACTCATTTAATACAGATGATAATACTTTAAAGTAACAGGGGGAAAGAATGAGGTAATAACAGGTCGAATGTCCATAATATAATTCACACAGCGGCACTAGGTTACAGATCATATTTCATGTTTTAGCATGTTATTCAGGAGGGTGAAAGTTTCTGACTTGCTTCCATTTAGTGAGAGTTCAGTTTAAGTTCGTATTCAGCATTCTCTTGGTACAATCACAATATCCCAGTTAACTTCCGAAATAGACAAGAGGCGATCAAAGAAAGGCTCAAACAGAAAAGTAAAAATTAGTTTCCATGTTTAGTTATACGGTATCCTGTGGAACTGGCTTTAAGATTGAAAATTCATTAGTCTCCTTACCCCCTTCTTTTCCTTTACAAACTCAACCAGTTAGCCATTTCTCTTAATAATGTATTTGGCTGGGTTTGCTTCCCCCTTGCCTCTTTGAAGCACCTTGGGACATTTTTCTACAGTAAAGCTGCCATAAAAATTCAAATTGTGTTTCCACAGCATCTCTTCCAAAGACGGTGTCATGCTGTTTACTCAATTTATTTAGGGATTATAACCACACAGTTTATATTGATAAGAAGCCAAAACCACTCCACATCCACACAAAATATGCAACTGCAATAAAATATAGAGTGATACTGTGTACATATGGAGAAACATTCAATGTCACTTCAACTGCTTACTTACAGAAACAAAATGAAGGATATGGAGGCTTAATTTTGTTTGCAATATTTTATATTCTAATATCTTTTAATATCATTTGACATTGAATAATGCTGAGCTATAAGTGATTGATAATAATTCACTAAGTACCATTGACCTAATTTGCAAATTATCAAATTTGAATGTCAAACATTATACAGTATACTATTGTAATTTTTCAAGGATCAAGGATCAACTTTTTTCATCATAAACGATTTACATAAATTAGGATTTGCTGTGGTGTGTTGGCATGACATGCAACAAAAAAAACACTTAACAATGATAAAGAATAAAGAATCATATAAAAATAAAGGTAAGTTTTAAAGTACGGATATACAATAAATTGTGTATAAATACATAAATCCCAGCAAGTATTTATTATGCACATAGCATTAAAAAAGTGGATTAAAGTGTTTTACAGTGCAGTGATAGGGATAATAGATAGAGAAGGTGCGGGGACTGGAATCAGATTGACTGCCAGTGTAAAGAAACTTTTAAGATGGTGTGGTTTTTGTTTTAATAGCTCTATTGTGCTTTCCAGCAGGGAGCTTTTAGAAAAGGCAGTTGGCAAGGTTGGTAGTTTGCTGGGTTAGGGTTGCTCAATGAGCAATGTGTGCACACAATGTGTACAGCTTGGTAGATAGGGTGCCTTGCTAGCTGCAAGACAGTGATTGAAATTCAGCAGCAGATCTCTTACTTGCTCTAGGTCCTGATGTTAATCTCGACTGAAATGACACAAAGAGGAATCTGAGCTAAGTGTATTCAGCATTAGTGTACCATGGAGCTCATAAACTTCCCTACTAAGTACCTGGTGTGTACAGGAATCTGAGACTGATGCTCTGGGGTTCTTGCTGTATTTATGGGGGCACATTAGGAAAGTGTTCAAACACAGTCACTTTGTGGAGGTGCTGGCCAACTGTTGCATCGTGAGAAGTTTAAAGATGCCAGAAATTGCCACCATGGAAAAGTTGCAGAGGCAAGAAAATTGCTCTAAGAACCAGAACAATAGTGAACAAATATGGGAGCTCTGCTGCCTTATGATCTCTCACCAATGCCTCAGCAAACAAGCCCACACAACTCCAGCAGCCCTCGTTCAATCCCAATCTTGAAGTAGGTGCCATCCTGCCTAATCAAGAACCTTTCAACCTTTGATTTAAATATACTCAATGACTTGGCCTCCACAGCCTTCTGTGGCAATGAATTCAACAGATTCACTGACCTTGGGCTAAAGATATTCCTTCTCATCTGTGTTCTGAGACTGTGCCCTCTTGTCCTGGGCTCCCCTGCTATAGGAAACATCCTTTCCACATTCACTCTATTGTAATGTCTACTAAGTTGTATTTAGTGGAGTTATGGACATTACAAAGAGAATAAATTAACAATGCTGAAGTTAAGACATTTGAGATGCTGGAGGTATAAAACAGTTTTATTCCCCTGCAACTGTTTACATGATGGTAAATGATCCATTTTCCTTCCTAGATGCCAAATAAGTTGGAAATCAAATTGAAAATAATATCACTTGGAAGTGCACACCAAGTAATCATAAAACAAAATGAAAATGAACACCAGATGGAAGACCTCCAGTAGCACTGAAGGAATTGAAAGAAGACTAGGAGGAGTTGTGAATGAAGTGCTTCACAGCTCATTACATGCCGGACCAGCAACCAGCGACTGGAAAAAACAACAACTAATCCTGTTCCAGAAGGTCAAAAGCATGATCTTAGAAATTCCAGGACTGTTAGCTTAACCTCTGCAGCAGGAAAAACATTGGAGTCCATTTTAAAGAAAACAATTTGTACTTACCAGCAGTAAAAACAACAAACGCAAACTATTACAGCTTTATGAAAAACAATTCATACTTACATTCTTCATATAGTCTTCTCTACTTCATTGAAGTTTTAGGGGAAGTAATAGAAACACATGCCAGATTGAAAGAGTGGTATCTGATTTTGTAGAAAGACTTCTCATAATGTCAAAGTTTAAAGTAAGTTTATTATCAAAGTATGTATATGTCTTCTTTGAGGATCGACACCTTGTAGTGGTGGAGAGGCTTGTGAGTTTGTGAGATCCTAAGAGCGATGCCCTCTGGAGCTTAGCTTCTAGTGGGGTCACCCATGGCATGGGTCAAAGGGGAGGATCCAGACAAAGAGTGATCCAACCAAGATCTCAACAGTGGAGCCGGTGGAAGATGATGATACATCACATCAGCAGTGAAGATGGAGGAAGGCTGCAGCAGTTCAGGGTCCCCATTTGACTTGCGTGGTGGATGCCCATGCATCAGCCTCCCCATGTTAAACAAAGTCATGTACAGGTGTTCTCCATTAAGGGAAACCCCCCTTGGGAGAATTCATACTCTACTACCGCCCTGAGATTCAATTTTTCTGCCGGTATTTACAAGAAACTAAAGAACTACAACAGAAGTTATCTGAACCAAAGGGAACTTCTTACCAATTAATTTCCACCAATGAATCTCACTTGATTGCTGTCAATCACCTAATGTCAATCATTTGGTAAAAACTAATCAATTATTCCCAATCAATTACAAAAAAATTCAACATAAAAAGCTTTATTTTGTGTGGATGCTTTAGAGAGGTTACAGGGGAGATTTACCAGGATGCTGCCTGGATTAGACAGCATGTCTTATGAGTGTAACACGCTGTAAGGTTTCACTGCTAATGTCATGGCCTTTCTGTAATTTAATAGGCATCCATTAGTCTCATGAGACCATGGATTTGCACCTTGCAAGGTTTCCAGGGCACAGGCCTGGGCAAGGTTGTATGGAAGACCAGCATTTGCCCATGCTGCAAATCTCCCCTCTCCACGCCACCAATGTTGTCCAAGGGAAGGGCATTGGGACCCATACAGTTTGGCATCGGTGTCGTCACAGAGTAATGTGTGCTTAAGTGCCTTGCTCAAGGACACAACATGATGGCTCGGCCAAGGCTCGAACTAGCGACCTTCAGATCACTAGACGAACACCTTAACCACTTGGCCTTTTTGTAATATTTCACTGCTAATATAATGGTTTCTCCATAGCAGCAATGTTTGGGTTATGACTAGTGATAACGGGGGCTTTGGAATGTGTGCCATCCAATGAGAGGCGTGTTGTTTCTTTCCTGTGGGTCTGAGAGAAGGGATTTGCAGCCCTTTGTCGGTGAGAGATAAAGAGAGACGACGCGAATGGAGAGACTTGGAGCGAGGGTATGAGGGTCGGCGACATCGGAGGAGGGCGACAAGGAACGAATGGATGGAACTGTGAGCTCCAAAGTTGCACATTAGACTGTTTCATGAGGATAGGATGAGCGAGCTAGGAATTATCTCTTTGGAGGAGGATGAGAGTTGACTTGCCAGAGACGTATAAAGTGATAAGATTGAATGGATACCTGGAGGCCTTTCCCCAGGATAGAAATGGGTAATATGAAGGGGAATAATTCTAAGTTGATTGGAGTAAAGAATAGGGAAGATGTTAGAAATAAGTTTTTTTACACATTCATGTAGGTGCATGGAGATCCCTGCCAGGGGTAGTGACAGAGGTAGATATATTAGGGACATTTAAGAAATTCTTAGGTAGGCACAAAAGAAGATAGAAAATGGAGGGATACTGTGTTTGGGAGGGGATGGGATAAATAGATCTCAGAGTAGGATAAAGGGTTGGCACAATATTATAGGCCAAGGGGCTGTACTGGGTGGTATTATTCTATGTTCTAAAAACAGAAAATGCTGGAACAAGCTCAGTAGGTCAGGCAGCAACTGAGAGAGGAAACAAATAATGTTTTTAGTCACAAATAAAATGCTGGGGGTATCTCAATGGGTCAAGCAGCACCTATGGAGGGAAATGGACAGTCAGTGTTTTAGATAAGAACCTTCTATCTCCACCGAAACATAGAGGTGAAACAGCTATTATAAACAGGTGAGGCGAGGGAGAGTTCCCCAACCTCTCCTTTATCTTTCCGACCAGGTGAAGAGTCTCAACCCAAATTGTCAATTGCCCATTTCTCTCTACAGATGCTGCCTCACCTGCAGAGTTCCTCCAGCTTCCTGTTTGTGCTCTGGATTCCAGCATCCACTGTCTGCTACATAGAAACATAGAAAACCTACAGCACAATACACCCATTGGCCCACAATGCTGTGCCGAACAAATACTTACTTTAGAAATTACCTATAACCCATAGCCTTCTATTTTTCTAAGCTCCATGTACCTATCCAGGAGTCTCATAAAGGATCCTATCGTATCCACCTCCACCACTGTCGCCGGCAGCCCATTCCACGCACTCACCACTTGCTGCTGCGTAAACAACTTAACCCTGACATCTCCTCTGTACCCACTTCCAAGCACCTTAAAACTGAGCCCTCTCGTGTTAGTCATTTCAGCCCTGGGAAAAGGCTTCTGACTATCCACATGATCAATGCCTCTCATTATCTTGTACACCTCTATCAAGTCACCTGTCATCCTCTGTCGCTCCAAGGAGAAAAGTCCAGGTTCACTCAATCTATTCTCATAAGGCATGCTCCCCAATCCAGGCAACATTCTTGGAAATCTCCTCTGCACCCTTTCTATGGTTTCCACATCCTTTCTATAGTGAGGCAACCAGAATGGAGCACAATACTCCAAGTGGGGTCTGACCAGGGTCCTATATAGCTGCAACATTACCTCATGGTTCTTAAACTCAATCCCACGATTGATGAAGGCCAATGCACCGTATGCCTTCTTAACTACAGAGTCAACCTGTGCAGCAGCTTTGAATGTCACATTGTAATCTCTGACAGCCATCCACACTATCCACAACACACCCCACCTTTGTGTAAGCAGCAAATTTACTAACCCATCCCTCCACTTCCTCATCCAGGTCATTTATAAAAATCACAAAGAGTAGAGGTCCCAGAACAGATCCCTGGTCACCAGCCTCCATGCAGAATATGACCTATCTACAACCACTCTTTGCCTTCTGTGGGCAAGCCAGTTCTAGATCCACAAAGCAATGTCCCCTTGGATCCCATGCCTCCTCACTTTCTCAATAAGCCTTACATGGGGTACCTTATCAAATGCCTTGCTAAAATCCATATACGCTACATCTACGGCTCTACCTTCATCAATGTGCTTAGTCACATCCTCAAAATATTCAATCAGGCTCGTAAGGCACGACCTGCCCTTGACAAAGCCATTCTGACTATTCCTAATCATATTATGCCTCTCCAAATGTTCATCAATCCTGCCTCTCAGGATCTTCTCTATCAACTTACCAACCACTGAAGTAAGACTCACTGGCCTATAATTTCCTGGGCTCTCCCTACTCCCTTTCTTGAATAAGGGAAAAACATCCACAACCCTCCAATCCTCTGGAACCTCTCCCGTCCTCATTGATGATGCAAAGATCATTGCCAGAGGCTCAGCAATCTCCTCCCTTGCTTCCCACAGTAGCCTGGGGTACATCCTGTCCAGTCCCGGTGACTTATCCAATTTGATGCTTTCCAAAAGCTCCAGCACATCCTCTTTCTTAATATCTACATTCTCAAGCTTTTCAGTCCACTGCAAGTCATCCCTACAATCGCCAAGATTCTTTTCCATAGTGAATACTGAAGCAAAGTATTCATTAAGTACCTCCGCTATTTCCTCTGGTTCCATACACACTTTCCCACTGTCACACTTGATTAGTCCTATTCTATCATGCCTTATCCTCTTGCTCTTCACATACTTGTAGAATGCCTTGGGGTTTTCCTTAATCCTGCTCGCCAAGGCCTTCTCATGGCCCCCTCTGGCTCTCCTAATTTCATTCTTAAGCTCCTTCCTGCTAGCCTTATAATCTTCTAGATTCCTATCATTACCTAGTTTTTGAACTCTTCTTTTCTTCTTGACTAGATTTACAACAGCCTTTGTACACCACGAATCTTGTACCCTACCATCCTTTCCATGTCTTATTAGAATGTACCTACACAGAGCCCCACACAAATATCCCCTGAATGTTTGTCACATTTCTTCTATACGTTTCCCTGAGAACATCTGTTTCCAATTTATGCTTCCAAGTTCCTGCCTGCTAGCCTCATAGTTCCCCTTACTTCAATTAAATGTTTCCCCAACTTGTCTGTTTCTATTCCTCTCCAATAAAGGAGATAGAATTGTGATCACTATCTCTAAAATGCTCTCTCACTGAGACACCTGACACCTGACCAGGTTCATTTCCCAATACCAGATCAAGTACAGCCTCTCCTCTTGTAGGCTTATCTATATATTGTGTTAAGAAACATTCCTGAACACACCTAACAAACTCCACCCTATCTAAACCCCTCACTCCAGGGAGATGTCAATCATTTTGGGAAATTAAAATCTCCCACCACAACAACCCTACAGATAGGGAATCTGTCTCCCTATCTGCTCCTTGATGTCCGTGTTACTATTGGGTTGTCTATAAAAAACACCCAGCAGAGTCATTGACTCCTTCCTATTACTAACTTCCACCCTCAGAGACTCCATAGACGACCCGTCCATGAATTCTTCCTTTTCTGCAGCCATGACACTATCTCTGATCAACAGTGCCACGCCCCCACCTCTTTTGCCTCCCTCCCTGTCCTCTCTGAAACATCTAAAGCCTGGCACTTGAAGTAGCCATTCCTGCCCCTGCATCATCCAAGTTTCTTTAATGGCCACAACACCATAGTTCCAAGTGTTGATCCACACTCTAAACTCATCCGCTTTATTCATGATACACTTTGCATTAAAATAGACACAATTCAAACCACCGAACTGATCGCGTCCCTTCTCTATCACCTGCCTGTCCTCCCTTTCGCACTGTCTCCAAACTTTCTCTATTTGTGAGAAAACCTCCCTTCCCTCCATCACTTCAGTTTGGTTCCTACTCCCCAGCATTTCTAGTTGAAACTCTTCCCAATAGCCTTAGAAAACCTTCCCGCGTGGATATTTCTGCCATACATTTCCCTGAGAACATCTTTTCCCAATTTTTCATTCCAATTTCCTGCCTGATAGCTTCACATTTTCCCTTACTCCAATTAAACACATTTCTAACTCAGCTGTTCCTATCCCTCTCCAATGCTATGGTAAAGGAGATAGAATTGTGATCAGTATCTCCAAAATGCTGTCCAACTGAGAGACCTGACACCTGACCAGGTTCAATTCCCAATACAAGATCAAGTACAGCCTCTCCTCTTGTAGGCTTATCTACATATTGTGTCAGGAAACCTTCCTGAACACACCTAACAAACTCCACCCCATCTAAACCCCTTGCTCTAGGGAGATGCCAATCAATATTTGTGAAATTAAAATCTCCCACCACGACAACCATGTTATTATTACACCTTTGCAGAATCTGTCTCCCTATCTGCTCCTCGATGTCCGTGTTACTATTGGGTGGTCTATAAAAAACACCCAGTAGAGTTATTCACCCCTTCCTGTTTCTAATTTCCACCCACAAAGTAGACAATCCCCCCCATGACTTCCTCCTTTTCTGCAACCGTGACACTGTCTCTGATCAGCAGTGCCATGGCCCACCTCTTTTGCCCCCCTCCCTGTCCTTTCTGAAACATCTAAAGCCTGGCACTTTAAATAACCATTCCTGCCCCTGAGCCATCCAAGTCTCTGCAATGGCCAGAACATCATGGCTCCAAGTACTGATCCATGCTCTAAGCTCATTCAGTTTGTTCATGATGCTTCTTGCATTAAAACAGACACATCTCAAACCATTGGTCTGAGTGCATCCCCTCTCTATCACCTGCCTATCATCCCTCCCGCACTGCTTCCAAGTTTTCTCTATTTGTGAGCCAACCATCCCTTCCTCTGTCTCTTCAGTTCCGTTCCCACCCCCCAGCAATTCTAGTTTAAACTCTCCCCAGTAGCCTTAGCAAATCTCCCTTCTAGGATATTGGTCCCCGCTGGATTCAAGTGCAATCCATCCTTTTTGTACAGGTCACGTCTGCCCAAAAGAGGTCCCAATGATCCAGAAATCCGAATGCCTGCCCCCTGCTCCAATCCCTCAGCCACGCATTTATCCTCCACCTCACTCTATTCCTATACTCACTGTGGCGTGTCACAGGAAGTAATCCCAAGATTACTACCTTTGAGGCCCTGCTTCTCATCTTCCTTCCTAACTCCCTGTAGTCTGTTTTCAGGACCTGCTCTCTTTTCCTACCTCTGGCTGTTCACCTTCCACCTTCAGGATATCGTGGATGTGATCAGAAACATCCCGGACCCTGGTACCTGGGGGCAAACTACCATCCATGTTTCTTTCCTGCGTCCACAGAATTGCCTGTCTGACCCCCTAACTATAGAGTCCCCTACTACTGCTGAGTTCTTCCTTTCCCTACCCTTCTGATCTACAGGGCCAGGCTCTGCGACAGAGGCGTGGCCACTGTGCTTCCCCCAGGTAGGCCGCGCCCCCCACAACAGTATTCAAACAGGAGTATCTATTGTTAAGGGGTACAGCCACAGGTCTCTACTCACTGGTATCTGACTCTTGTCCTTCCCTCTCTTGTCTCCTGAGGCCCTGGTGTGACTATTTGCTTATAGCTCCTCTCTTTCCTTGACCAGATGAAGTTCATTGAGCTGCAGCTCCAGTTCCCCAACCCAGTCCATAAGGAGCTGCAGGTCCATGCACCTCGCGTAGATGTGGCTGTCGGGGAGGCTGGGAGTCCCACATCTGACACCCAGTACAAAACACTAGCCTTACAAACATACTTTCCATTCCTATTCTACACAGTTACCGTACCTCACCTCGACCCTTTATCGCCAAAGCCCTACTACTCTCTCTACCTCTGTCACCTGCTCTATAAAACTGTCTTTCTTTTAAACTCTTCCTGCTGATCTACCTCGCTGATGTCCATTCGCTTGTGCAGTCATGCCTCGATCTCAAGGTTTTCAGTCAGTTGCTGTTAAACTGTCGTCACCAATTCTCCTTGGCAGTTTGACAACAATACGCAGAGCCCCTTATCCCCAATGCTCCCCATTCCTGTAGCCAGCAACACTGGGGAGGTTGTTAATGTTCCCTCACCAGCACCGATCCAAGATGTGAGGAGTCCACATATATAATGCTGGAGCAACTTAGCAAGTCATGCAGCGTCCATGGAAGGGAATAAACAGTTGATGCTTCAGGCCCAAACAATTCATTGGGACTGGAAAAGAAAGGGAAAGAAGCCAGACAACAAGGTGTGGGGAGGAGAATGAATACAAGCTGGCAGGTGATAGCTGAGACTGGGTGAGGGGGGAATGATGGGTAGGTGCACGAGGCCAGCAAAAGTGGGAATTTGGGAGGTGATAGGTGGAAAGGGTAAAGGGCTAAAGAAGGAGGAGTCTGATAGGAGAGGAGAGTGGACCATGGGAAAAAGAGAAGGAGGAGGGGAACCAAAGGAAGGCGATGCACAGCCGAGAAGAAGAGAAGCTGTGAGATGGGAACCAGAAGGTAATTGGAGAAGAGAGGAGGAGGGAGGAGAAATTACCAGAAATTGTAGGAATCAATGTTGAAGGCTACCGAAACAGAATATGAGGTGTTGCTTATCCAACCCAAAGATGGCCTCATCATGGCAGTAGAAAGGCCATGGCCAGTCATGTCAGAATGAAAATTGAAATGGATGGCCACCAGAAGATCCTGTATTTTGCAGCAAACAGAGTGAAATGCTCAGTAAAGCAGTCCCTCAATTTACGTCGGATCTCACTGATGTAGAAAAGACCACACAAGGAGCACAAGAAAGGAAGCTGTTGCCCTTATTTCTGGGCAGACCTCAAGTTCAAGTTTATTGTCATGTACAAATGCAGTCAGGTACAAGTACAATGAAAACCTTGCTTGCAAAACGGCATCACAGGTATATGGATTCAGAGAACACAAAGAGTACGAATTATATATAAATTGTACATAAAATATACAAGACAATGAAAAAAAAAGCAAATACAGTGATGTAGATGGGTGTCGAAGGACTTCCACAGACCTAGTCTGCACTCTGCATTCGAAGACCAGCAAAATGGACAGGTGACAACAAGACATTTGCAGTCAAGGCCGCTGCTCAGTTCTTGAAGGCCAACAACTAGCAGCCTGTGTGAGCAGAAGGCTCGAGGAAGCATAAAGGCGGGTCAGTCAGTGCGCCTGGAGCTCAAACCTGGATTTTGGGGTCCCACCAAAGGCCAGTCCGGGGACAATAGAAAATATCAAAGCCCAAAGGTTGATTGGTCGTCCAGAAGTTGAAACCCAATGGCCAAAGCCTGGAGAATGAAAGCTCAAAGCTTGCTCTACATTTGGAAGGCTGTCCATGTTTGTGGGTGGGAGAGAGGAAAGGAACCTGTTTTGCTGTTGCTTTATTGCTTGTTATGTTGTGTTTTGTCCTGTTCTGATGATCACGGTGGGCATACTGTTTTGGTGCTGGAATGCGTGGTGACACTCTTGGCTGCCCCCAGCACATCCCTAGGTTATGTTAGTTATTAACACAAACAATGTAGTTTCCATGTACATGTGGTAAATAAATATGAATCTGAAAAAGACTGTGCAAGAGGGTAGTGTAAAAACACAATCAGAAATAAGTCCATGATACTGCAAGAGGGTGTTTCAATTAGGGTTTGCGAGTTTTCAGATTAGGGTTGTGCAAGTTTGTTTCACATACAACTCTGGGCAGGTCTGGGGTGTTGGTGGGACAGTAGGATTTAGTATTTTGTGCTGGCTGGGGATGAGGGGGGTTGTCCCAGTCAGATCATTCTTGAATACCCAGGCAATCGCTCTCACCATGCACAGGCCACAGGATGACATAATGGAACAAGATGGTTGCTTACCTCTTTGCTGACTGTAGCACTGCGAAAAGGACGTGGAGAAATAAGCAGGAGACTGTGTCATGGCTCATCCCAAGCCACTGCATGACAGAGGACCCTGATCTATGGGGTGTTCCCAGGGACACACACACAGCTGAACATCAAGTGCTGCTGGTAGATCATCAGCTTGATGAAAGACCCCCTTTGGTCTGCAGCGCATTGAGATGTCCGCAGAGGAATGCTGCCAACTGACGTGTCCTAGGCTGCAGGAATACATGTTGAGGGATGCACTGAAGCTTGCACAGCCACCACAAGGGCTTGGTGGGGTGGACCACAGTATAGGGTCCTTCCATCACTGAAGAGAGAGGGAGGGAAGGGTTGGATGAGGAAATTCCTCAATTATTGTAGTAGTGTACCACCCCAGAGGGCCACATGAGTGGCAACAGTCTTATTGGTTCTCAGGCATATAATAAAACATTACTGAAAGCATTGACCGTGAATCTAAGAATGGAAAGGTGTTGCATGGTTTATTCTTGCAAATAATTTATTATGATTGCATTTTGATTTAAAAGAAATTGGCAGTGGTTCCTCCACCAAATCGCCAGGGTACTATAGTTGAGATCTCAGGCCATACTGCCTTGTACGCCATGCACCAATGTTGTCGGCTTCCAGCCATCCCAGGAGATACCATTGGCAATCTGCTCCCAATTATTTACTACAATAGCTGTGTAGAAACAGGACTATTCATTTAATGCAACTGCTTAAGATTAAAATAATGCTCAGTTTTGATAACTGGATTTGATTATGTGCTATGGACAAAAAGAGACAAAATGCCCCTCCCACACCCCGCCCCCACCCAGCCAGAGCCAAGTACTACGTTTTACCATATTGTATTGGTATACAGTGCAATATAAAATAAAGCAGTAGTCAGAGGAAATACTTGCAAAGTTCAAGTTCAACTTCAAGCTTTTTGTCATTTGACTATACATACAACCAAATAAAACAATGTCCCTCCAGACCACGACAGACTTAAAATACATTTATCGCACACAACACAAAACAAAATATTACAACAAATAAGTTAATAAAATGTAATTCAAAATGCAAGTGAATTGCACAGCACTGGCAAACAGCAAACAGCGCAGTAACTAGTAAAAAGCTCGCTGTCCTAGTGACAAGACCTCAGTGGCGACAGGGTATTCATTAGTCTCACAGCCTTGGGGAAGAAGTTGTTACTCAGTCTGGCAGTCCTAGTCTTGATGCTCCTGTATCCCCTTTCGGATGGGATGACTGTGGGATGGGTGGTAGGGATACTTAACAGTGTTTCAGTCCTTTAGCTACAATGCTCCTGGTAAATGTCACAAATAGAGGGGAGGGAGACTCCAGCGATCTTGCGGTCTGATGCCTTGCAGCTTCTGTATCACACAACATTCATACAAAACATACATTCAATTCATATAGTATGTTCTGAACACATAGTCCAGATTTAAGAGCAGTTTTTTTTCAGTCAATATAAACGCTAAGTACTGCAGATGCTGCAAATCTGAAATAAAATGGAAAAAGCTGGAAATGTGCATAACTGTGAGATGTTGCACTTTGGGAGGACAAATCATGATAGGACAGACAGTGAATGAACGGTAGGGCACTGAGGAGTGCGGTAGAACAGAGGGACCTGGGAATACAGTTCTATTATTCCTTGAAAGTGGAGTCACAGGTAGATAGGGTCGTAAAGCGAAGTTTTGGCACATTGACCTTCACAAATAAAAATATAGAGTACAAGACATGGGATGTCATGTTGAAGTCATATAAAATGTTGGTGAAGTCTAATTAGGAGTATTGTGTACAAGTCTAGTCACCTAACAACAGGAAAGATACCAATTAGATTGAAAGCATATAGAGAACATTTATAAGGATGTTCCTGGTACTTGAGGATCTGAGTTATAGGGAAATGTTGAATAGGTTAGGACTTTATTTCCTGCAGCATGGGAGAATGAAGGGAGGTATACAAAATTATGAAGGGTATAGATAGGGTAAATGCAAATAGGCTTTTTTCACTGAAGTTGGGTGAGACTAGAATGAGGGGTCATGGGTTAAAGATGAAAGGTGAAATGCTTAAAGGAAACATGAGGGGGGACTTCTTTACTCAAAGTGGGGTGTAAGTGCGGACCCAGCTACCAGCATAAGTGGTAAATGTGGGTTCAATTTTAACATTTAAGAGAAATTTGGACAGTTGCAGGTCGATGGGAGAAGGCAGAATAATAGTTTGGTATGGACTAGCAATTCGCAGCCAGCCTTGATGACAAGATGATGTCCCATGGACTCTTACTGGAAGCACAACTCAAAAGTGGGTCTCATTTGAAACTAGTGACACAATTAGTAGTATTGGTTCTCAGATCCAAAGAAAGGATCAACAAGACTGGTTCGATGAAAATGACATAAACACTGCCGAGATACTTGCAGGGAAGCAAAAGGCGCAGAACAGAATGAAATATCCTCCAAATTAAAACATGACTGTTTCAAACATGTCCAGGGTCATGCACAGGCTGCTCTATGTAGGATGCATGATGGCTGATGGAAGAATAAAGCAGAAGAGGTGCAGTGCTACACAACACCAAGAACTCTGAATTGTTCTTCGGTGTTATTAGGGCAATCTATGAATCACATATAGCAAACACCACGCCTCTCCTATCATCACTCAGCAAAACCTTGCTCAGGGAGACGGAACGTCAATGCCAGGTGGAAGAAACACTTCAGCAATCTGCTCAACAGGCCCTCTGCTGTACACCAGGGTGCACTTGACCAGATCCCATAGAAACCTTTTGTTGCCACCCTTGAATTTCCTCTTACATTGGCCGAGGCCAAGAAGGCCATTGCTCAAACAAGCTCTGGAAAATCCCCCAGGCAGGACGGAATACCCACCGTGATCTTCAAGTCACCAGGTACAGTTGTAATTAAAACCTTCCACAGCATTCTTATGGGCACCTGGAAGAAGAAGACATGACTAAATACTTCAAGAATGCCATGATCATCCCACTCTTAAAAAACAAGGCAAGCAAAGCTGACTGTGGTAGCTACCGAGACATCTCACTCTTGCCCGTTGCCAGGAAGGTTTTGGGGCCCATATAATTAATTCTCTACTGCCTCATCGTCAGCCCATCACAAGTGAACCACCCTGAGACAAAGTGTGGTTTTTGCTCGAGTGACAGCACTATCAACATGATTTTTACTATTCGTCAAGTTCAGGAAAAGTGCATAGGACAAAAGTTGAACTTGTGTGCTATTTTCATACATCTAACCAAAGCATTCAACATGGTCAACAGAGAAGTGTGGTGGATAGTGCTTCTGAAGCTGGGATCAGTGCTTTGATACGATTCACCCATGCCAACCTTAAGCAGCAGCCAATCAGAAATTGGGAGTGAGAGAAGTGTCTCACATAGGTTGGTGCGTGTGCATTAAAAAGCAGTGCTTCACGGAAATTTTGTTGCTTGAAAAGCAGCCAATCAACGATCGGGATTCTTTAGCAAGGGCAAATAAAAATAAGGCAGGGGCAAGTGGAGTGCCTTTTGATAGAGTGGACAGTGTTAGAGTGAGGGTTTGAGGCTTTAGATCTTGCAGGCTTCAGCAAGGAGAGGCTTGAGTGAGAAACAGCGAAAAATTGTAGGTAGTTGTTTTCAGTTTATTTATTGTTTCCTTCTTTATAATTGCATAGTTAGAGCAGTAGGGAAGAAAGGTAGGATCTTTGAATGCTCTTCTTGCGGGATGAGGGAAAGCAGGGAGACCTGCTGTGGGCCTGACAACTTCAGCTGCAGGAAGTGCATCCAGTTACAGCTTTTAAAACTCCATGCTAAGGAACTCTAACTGGAACTGGATGAACTCTGGATCATTCAGAAGTCTGAGGGGCTGATAGACAGGACATATAGAGAGGTAGTTACACCCAAGGTGCAGGACACAGGAAACTAGTGACAGAAGAATGAAAGGGGTTAAACAGCCAATGCAGAGTACCCAGTGTGGTCATCCCCCTCACTTTGGATATTGTCAGAGGGAATGACCTAGCAGAGAAAACTCGTAGTCAGGTCTCTGGCACTGAGTCTGCCTGTTGCTCAGAAAGGAAGGAGGGAAAAGAGGTGAACTGTAGTGATAGGGGATTCGTTAGGTAGGGGAACAGAAAGGAGGTTCTGTGGACAAGTACGACAACTCCTGGATGGTATGTTACCTCCCAGATGCCAGAGTCCAGGACAGCTCGGGTTCAGTCCTCAGCATTCTAAAGTGGGAGGATGAGCAGCCAGCGGTCGTGGTCCACATAGATACCAATCACATAAGTAGGAAGAGAGATGACTACTAGATGCAAAGTATTCCCTGCACAGACTTCTGTCACCAGTCCTGTCTCATTCTCTAATAGAAGATCAAATATTTACAAAGTGAGTTCAAGGCATTAGATGCTAAGTTAAAGGACAGGGTCTCCGGGGTTGTGTTCTCTGGATTACTACCCGTGCCACATCCTAGTGAGGCCAGAAATAAGAAGGTCATAACAATTCAACGTACAGGGTAAGGAGTTGGTGTAGGAGGGAAGGCATAAGATTTTTGGATGACTGGGCTCTCTTCCAGAGAAGATGTGATAAGTACTGCATAAGGAGGCAGGGCCAAACTAGAGTTTCAGGTGGATGGGAGCTAGAGTGCCAGAACAGATAGTGGAGTGGTTGTGGAAACAGATATGTTAAGACCTCAGACGAAGCCAGGCATCAAAAGATTGTGCATGCTGGGAATAATGTTTTGTTTTGCATATATTTCAATGTAAGAAGTATTGTAGGAAAGGCTCTGGGCATGGCTCAGCACAATAATTATGTTAATTATGGAAGAGGTGGTGTGGGCACGTGGCCAAGTGGTTAAGGCATTGGACTAACGACCTGAAGGCCGTGAGTTCGAGCTCCAGCCGAGGCAACGTGTTGTGTCCTTGAGCAAGGCACTTAACCACACATTGCTCTGCGATGACACCGGTGCCAAGCTGTATGGGTCCTAATGCCCTTCCCTTGGACAACATTGGTGTCGTGGAGAGGGGAGACTTGCAGCATGGGCAACTGCTGGTCTTCCATACAACCTTGCCCAGGCCTGTGCCCTGGAGAGTGAAGACTTTCCAGGCGCAGGTCCATGGTCTTGCAAGACTAACGGATGCCTTTATTATATGGAAAAGGACAGGTCTAATCTTCAGGTTGAGGTTCTAAATTGGAGCAAGGTCAGCTTTGATGGTATCAGAAAGGATCTGGCAAGAGTAGTTTGGGACAGGCTGCTTTCTGGCGAGGGTGTACTTGGTAAGTGGGAGGTCTTCAAAACTGAAATTTTGAGAGTACAAAGCATGTATGCACCTGTCAAAAATAAAAGGTAAAGATAACAGGTATAAGGAACCTTGGTTTTTGAGAGAGATGGAGACCCTGGTCAAGAAAAAAGGTGCATAGCAGTTATAGGCATAGAGGAACAAATGAGGTACCTGAGGAATATAAGGAACGCAAAAGAGCACTTAAGGTTAAGAAATCAGGAGGGCAAAAAGAAATCATGAGGTTACTCTAGCTGATCAGGTGAAGGCGAATCCTAAGGGTTTCTACAGATATGCTAAGAGCGAAAGGATTTCAAGGAACAAAATTGGTCCTCTGAAAAATCAGAATGGTAATCTATGCATTCAGCCAAAATAGATGTGCAGATCTTAAATAGATTTTTTGTAACTGTATTCACTCCCAAGATGGACACAGAGTCTATTGGAGTGAGGTAAAGCAGTAGAGAGGTCATGGACCCTATACTGATAACAGAGGAGGAAGTGTTTGCTGTCTTGAGGCAAATCAGAGTGGAAAAATCCCCAGGACATGACAATGTGTTCCGTTGGACCCTGTGGGGAGTAATTGAAGAAACTGCAGGGGCTCTAGCAGAGATCTTTAGTGACGGGTGAGGTACCGGAGGGCTGAAGGATAGCTAACGTTGTTCTGCTGTTTAAGAAAGCCTCTAAAAATAAACCAGGAACTTACAGGCCAGTGAGCTTGCAATCAGTAGTGGGAAAGTTACTGGAAGGTATTCTAAGAGACCAGATATATGAGTATTTGGATAGACAGGGTCTGATTTGGTATAGTCAGCATGGGTTTGTGCGTGGCAGTACATCTTGACCCAATCTTATAGTTTTTCGAGGAAGTTATCTGGAAAATTGATGAAGGCATGGCAGTGGATGTTGTCTACATGAGCTTCAGCAATGTATTTGACAAGGTCCCAAATGGGAGGTTAGTCAAGAAGGTTCAGTTGCATGGCAGTCAAGGTGAGGTAGCAAACTGGATTAGACACGGACTTTGTGGGAGAAGATAAAGTGTGGTAATTGATGGTTGCCTCTCTGACTAGAGGGCTGTGACTAGTGGAGTGCAGAAGGGATTGGTGCTGGGTTTGTTGTTTGTCATTGATATCAACAATCTGGATGATAATGTGATTAACTGGATCAGCAAATCTGCGGATGAAACCAAGATTGTGGATATAACGGACAGCAAGGAAGACTATCAAAGCTTGCTGTGGGATTTGGACCAGCTGGAAAAATGAGCTGAAAAATAGCAGATGGAACTTAATGCAGACAAGTTAATGAGGTGTTGTCTTTAGGGAGGACTGAGCACGACAGGTCATACACAGTGAGTGGTAGGGCACTGAGGAGTGCAGGAGAATAAAGGGATCTGCAAATACAAGTCCATAATTAATTGAAAGTGGTGTCACATGGAGATAGTGTTGTAAGGAAAGCACTTGGCACATTGGCCTTCATAGATCAAAATACTGAATACAGGAGTTGTGAGGTTATGCTGACATTGTATATGACAGGGGTCCCCAAACTTTTTTGCACCGTGGAATGATTTAATATTGACAATATTCTTGCAGACCGGCTGACCGGGGGTGGGGGGGGGGGGGGTTTCTAGTAGGGTTAAACTCACCTCAACATGTCTTTTACAGTTAGGGTTGCCAACTTTCTCGCTCCCAAATAAGGGACAAAAGTAGCAGTCAAATCCTGACGAAGGGTCCCGGCCTGAAATGTCAACTGTACCTCTTCCTATAGGTGCTACCTGGCCTGCTGTGTTCACCAGCATTTTTTGTGCCTGTTGACGAGACACTTGTGTTTACCCCAAAAAAGACTACCATGACCATGAAGCTTTGTGCGGGCACCTGTGTGCGCATGCGTAATGTGCGCATGTGTGATGTGCGCATGCACGTACGTGCCGATTTTTTTCCCCACAAATCAGTTTTGGCTTTATCTTCCCAACTACACTGTACATACATTATTTCTACTTTGTATAGGCTGTGTACTATATGTTAGTAACATCTGCCTTAAATATACATACAGACTTGGCCTCCACAGCTGCCTGTAGCAAAGAATTCCACAGATTCACCACTCTTTGGCTAAAGAAATTCCCCCTCATCTCTGTTCTAAATGGATGCCCCTCTATTCTGAAGCTGTGTCCTCTGGTCTTTGAGTCTCCCATCATAGTAAATTTCTTCTCCACATTCACTCTATCAAGGGCTTTCACCATTTGACAGGTTTCAATGATGTCACCCCTCATTCTTCTGAACTCTAGTGAATTCAGCACCAGAACCTTCACATTTTCTTCACATGACAAGCTGTTCAAACCTGGAATAATTTTCATGAATCTCCTCTGGACCCTCTCCAGTTTCAACACATCCTTTCTAAGGAGCCCAAAACTGCTCATAATAATCCAAGTGAGGTCTCGCCAGTGCCTTATAAAGCCTGAACATTACATCCTTATTTTTATATTTTAGTCCTATTGAAATGAATGCTAACATTGCATCTTCTTCCTCATCAGACTCAACCTGCAAATTAACCTTTAGGGAATCCTGCACAAGGACTCCCAAGTCCCCTTGTGCCTCAGTTTTTTTGTTTGTTCTCTCCATTTAGCAAATAGTCAACCTTTTCATTTCTTCTACCAAAGTACATGATCATACACGTCCTGACACTATATTCCATCTGCCACTTCTTTGTCCATTCTCCTAATCCGTCTAGGTCCTTCTGTAGCCTCTCTACTTCCTCAAACTACCTGCCCCTCCACCTATCTGCAAATTGTCTGTAAATATTGCAACAAAGCCATCAATTCCACTATCCAAATCATTGACAAATAACTAAAACAGAACTAGTCCCAACACAGACCCTTGTGGAATACCATTAGTCATCGGCAGCTAATCAAAAAAGGCTCCCTTTATTCCCGCTCTTTGTCTCGCGCCAGTTAGCCACTGCCTTATCCATGCTGAATCTTCCCTGTCATACCATGGACTCGCAATTTGGTAAGCAGCTTCATGTGTGGCACCTTGTCAAAGGCCTTCTGAAAATCCAAGTACACAACATCAAATGAATCTCCTTGGTCTATCTTTTTTTTTTACTTCTTCAAAGAATTCTAATAGACTTGTCAGGCAAGATTTTCCCTTGAGGAAATCATACTGACTACGACCTTGTTACATACACCTGTTAGGGTGCATTCTCCAGTTACCTTATAAGGTAACCGTAGCCTTCAGCCAGGAGCAGATGTCATCAGGTGGTTCCCAACCTTCACAGAGTGTTTTGACCCTTAAGCACAACACTTCCCAGTTGGTGGGCCGGCAGTGGTGGCCAAATTACTGCCTATCTGCTCCTGGCTTCCAGCTTCCCTCCTCTCGCCTACTCCAAATCCAACAAGAAGCTCATTCTACCTCTTCCCCCATCCTATGAGCTGCTTGTTTTTTGCTCCTTTCGTCCAGGCCCAGATCTGACAACAACCGCCATGCTGATTTGGCTGGGAAACCTCTGCAGCCGATCTCCACAGGGAACAACCATGCCTGCCATCCCGTGTCTTTACACTCCTGCACTAAGGGCTGGTACTTCAAGGCCTTTCTCTCGTGGGCCTCTTCCCATCCCCCATCCCTTCTCCCACGGCACAGTCAGCTCAACCAGAACTATTTTCTTGTCTTCAGTTTACCACAGTACAATGTCCGGGTGCAGGGTTGTGTGCACCACATCCGGGAACTGCAACCTCCTTCCCACATCGATCCTCATCTCCCAGGACCTGGCTGTCAGCAGCAGATTGGGCTTTGGTTGTTTGATTACGAAAGGCCTAGCTCCCTCTTTGATGAAGGTGATGGCCTTCCTCAAATCTGTGCCAGCCGTCCTCTTCTTGCATCTCTCCCGCTCTAGTGTGTCAGCAAGAGCCAGAAGCAACTTATCATGGCACCACCTATACTGTCCTTGAGTTAGAGCTGTTTTACACCCAGGCAGTATATGAGCCAGTGTCCCCTTTTGACCATAGAGCTTACGGTTCATGTCCTCTCTCATCCCCCATGTATACAGATGTAATGGTGAAGGAAGGGTGTCATACACGGATCGCAAGAGGAAGGAAATACGGAAGGGCTCCAATCTCCATAACTCTGCCCATGAGATCTTGCGCTTAGGCAGATCCCATTTTGTCCAGGCACCCTGGGACCCTTGTTCCACTGCCTTTGACATCTGCTTCTCTTCCTCATGGATCCTTACTTCTGCCTGTACCATGTCTCGCCTGTTCCTTATGCTTGCGTTTCCCCACTGCTGGAAGTGAACTGAGCTGAGGCCTTGCTGCCCGACGTGGGGTTTGCCGATGATATCTTGCAGCTTCAGAGAACACACTGCCTCCTTCACAGCTGTGTTGGCTGCCCACCTGCACCCAGATCTGGTTGTAACGCCTGCTTGCTTTACCAAGACATCATTGGAATCTCTCAAGCTTAATAAGGCTCTGCATTTTGCCACTTTGAATTCCTCCACAACAGATGACAGAGGAAGCTGCAGTTATCCATAACAAATGTAGAGGCCCACTGAAGAGAAGCTTGGGGGAAACTCCTAATCATATCCGCAGGTGCTTGTTGGTTTTCCTCTCGATGCCCTCTATGGCAGTCATGGGGAACTCATAAAGTGTGAAGAGCCAGAGGAGCCTGGGCTGAATGCTGTATTGGTACAGCCAGGTCTTTAATTTACCGGGAAGTCCGGATTTGTCGATCTTCTTCAGCCATTCGTCCGTCTGCTTCACAGCATTGTCCCTCCAAGTACCTGAAAGCCATATGCTTAACAATCAACTCCAACATCTTTCCAATAACTGAGGGCAGACTAACTGGTCTATAATTTCCATTCTTCTTCCTCTCCCCTTCTTGAAAAGTGGGGTGACATTTGCAATTTTTCAGTCTTCTGGAACCATTCCAGAATGTAATGATTATTGAAAAATCAGTACGAATGCCTCCACAATCTCTTCAGCACCTCTTTCAGAACCCTGAGTGTACACCATCTGGTCTAGGGGACTTATCTACCTTTAGTCCTTGAAGTTGCCTAAGAACCTTCTCCCTGGTAATGGTAACTTCACACACTTCATGACCCCTGACACCTGGAACTTCCACCATACTGCTAATCTGTGAAGACTGATGCAAAATACTTCTTTAGCTCATCTGCCATTTCATTGTCCCCCATTACTACCTCTCCATCATGATTTTCCAGCAGTCCAAAATCCACTCTTACCTCTCTTTTACACTTTATGTGTCTGAAGAAACTTTGGGTATCCTCTATAATTGTTAGCTGACTCTCTTATTCCATTTTTACCTTCTTTATGACTTTTTTTAGTTGCCTTCCATTGGTTTTTAAATGATTCCCAATCCTCTAACTTTCCACTAATTTTTGCTCTATTATATATGCCCTCTCTTTGGCTTTTACGTTGGCTTTGACTTCTCTTGTTAGCTATAGTTATATTTTCTTGTCTTTAGAATACTTCTTCCTCTTTGGAATGCATATATCCAGTGCCTTCGAATTGCTTAAAGAAATTCCAGCAATTGCTGCTCTGCTGTCATCCCTGCCAGTGTTCTTTTCCAATCAATTCTGGCCAATCCCTCTCTCATGCCTCTGTAATTCCCTTTACACCACTGTAACACTGATACATCTGACTTTACCTTGTCCTTCTCAAAATTCAGGGTGAATTCAGTCATATTATGATCAGTTTCCCCTAAGGGTTCTTTTACCTTAAGCTCCCTGTAATCGATTCTGGATCATGGCACAACACCCAATCCAGAATAGCTAATCCCCTAGTGGGCTCAACCATGAGCTGCTCTAAAAAGCTATCATGTAGGCAGATTAGAAATCCCCCCCTCTTGGAAACCAGCACCAACCTGATTTTCCCAATCTACCTGCATTTTGAAATCCCCCATGACTATTATAACATTGCCCTTTTGGCATGCATTTTCTATCTCCCATTGTAATTTGTAGACCACATCCTTACTACTGTTTGGGGGTCTGTATATAACTCAATCAAGATCCTTTTACCCTTTCAGTTCCTTAGCTCTATCCACCATAACTTAACACCTTCTGACCCTACGTCATCTGGCGGCGGAGTGGAGTAATGATGGCACTATACGGCGATTCCTTTGCTTGCTTCTTCGGAAACAGCTCTATTTCCATCTTTAATATCCTTATTTTTCCCTTTTAGGGTTCTTTTTAAGACCCTGACCTGGAGTTACGCACTGACTTCGGTTTTTTGCAGAAATGAATTCTACTTTCAGGGTTTTATAACTGGCCATTGTTCGGCACGCCAAGAGTCCAGCTCGGATTTGGAAGCCTAGGATCTTGAGGCTCTGGAGACAGGTGGATTGAGGATCGGTGTCACGGCAGGAAACCAGTGTGTCGTCAGAGGAGTCAAAATATCTACGGCTGTGTGCCCAGAGACCCAAGACCTTTGAGATCTTCAGGCACAGAGCTCGGAAAAAGTGAGGTAACGGACCTTTAACATCATAAACCGGTGAGTTGCTTGTTATGTCTCCCCGCTCGCTGGGAAAACGGAGACACCTCCTTCTCCCTTATTAGGGAGAGAGAGAGAGAGAGCCTGTGGTATGTCGTATACCGGGTGAAACGCCAAGTCTTTGGGGTAAGTGCAAATCTGTGTCTTTGCTATTGCTTTGCTCACGCTTGAGTGCTCGGTGGAGGGTGCCAATGCTTTTTTTTGCCGGTGGGGGGGGAGGGGAGATTGTTGCTCGCTGCCGCTTACGCACAGTAGGGAGGGGAGCTGAGGGGACTTTGGGATTCTAACATTTAACTGTCGTTTATTCTTTGGGGCACTCCTTTGTTTTCATGGATGGTTGCGAAGAAAAAGCATTTCAGGACGTATATTGTATACATTTCTCTAACATTAAATTGGATCTTTGAACCTTTTTCTAATGATTTGATTTTATTTTTTACCAACAGAGCAATGCTACCTCCTCTTGCCTTCCTGCCTGTCCTTTTGATGCAATATGTATCCTTAGACATTAAGCTCCCAACTATAATCGTCTAAGTTTGAAAGAGTATGGAGAAAATTAACAAATATGTTGCTTGGTCTAGAGGACCTGATTGAATAGGTTAGAACTTTATTCCCTAGAACATAGGAGATTGAGGGGAGATTTGATAGGGGTATACAAAATTATGAGAGGTACAGATTGGAAAAGTGCAAGCAGGTTTTTTCTACCAAGGTTGGGTGAGGCTGTAACTGGAGGTTAAGGGTGAAAGGTGAAATGTTGAAGTGTAACATGAGGGGAAGCCTCTTTACTCAGGTGGGGGCGAGAGGGTGGATGTAATTTTGATTTCAATGCTTAAGAGAAGTTTGGATATGTACATGGATAGGAAAAGTATGTAGGGCTATGGTCTGGGTGCAGGTCAATAGGACTAGGCAGTTTAAATGGTTAGGCATGGACTAGATGGGCCAAAGGGCTTGTTTCTGTGCTGAGGTTTTCTATGACTCTATGAGAGTCTATGACCTATGACCTGTTGACTGCTGAGAGTGATGTAAAGCTGCAGCAGTAAGTACTCTAGCTGACTCAGGACATTTTCCATGCCCTCACTGTGAAAGGGCTTTCACAGTGAAGGTGACTCTACAGTCACCTTCAGGTCCATAACAGATGAACACTGCACAAGAACAACCGTCATCTCCGAACATGATGGACAACTTATCAGATCATGGACTGGATGGGCCTACTTCTGTGCTGTAGTTTTTTATGACTCTATGGGTTCGTGTCAAGAGAGGGAAATGATACCGACTGTTCTTTTCGCCATAGATGCTGCTTGACCTGCTGAGTACTTCTGTTTTATGTCTATGGTAAACGTTGTCCCTCTCGTTTCTTTTTCAATCTTTTTATTAATTTCAACATCATACACATTACAAAAAATAAGTACACAGTGATTGGGATTGTATTAATTAATAATAATTGCTATACAAATATACAGTTAGTAAATACATAGTTAGTAAACCTCCCAAAATCTCACAAATTAGCAATAGAATATATAAAAATATACATAAAAATACAAAAATATTAAAAAACAGAAAAAGAAGAAAAAAAAAAATATCGCATTAGAAAAAAAAATGAATCTACCCAAACTTAAAAGAAAACTAAGAAAAAAGAAAAAGAAAATGAAAGGGCTATTATGATACCTCAGATAGAACGTTGTCCCTCTCTGGAAGCACTTCAGAGATTCTTATTGTATAGCAACCTTAATGCAGGAACCTAACACTGCACTAAGACGCAACAGGACAGGGGAGTTGGTACTTGTGCAACTTCATATGGGAAGCGAGGGAGGTATTTACATCATATTTATATGATCTATAGGATGCCCCTCCTATAATGAGATAGCCAGAACTGAACTCAATATTCTGTGTGGTCTAACCAGGGTTTTGTACACCATGCTTGGAGTACTGCATTTAAGGAATGTTATTGCTTCTTTGTCAACATCTCTTATGCCTGCAACTTCTACCATTTAGAAGGCAAACAGAGTACCCAACATCCTCATGTAGATGTTGTTTTAAACCCCCGGTTCAGTCTTTTCCTACCTACGTTCCTGATACTTCACACACTCCGGATCTTTTCAATGACTTCAAGTTCCCTGGCCCCAATTGTCTCATTTTCACCATGGATGTCCAGTCCCGATATACCTCCATCCTCCTATCAAGAGGGCCTTAAAGCTCTCCACTCCCCTCTAGACAACAAGTCCAACCTGTTCCCTTTTTCAACCACTGTCCTCCATCTGGAAGAAATGGTTCTCACTCTCAATAAGTTCTCTTCCCACTTCCTTCAAACCAAAGACGTAGCCATAGGTCCCAGCTATGCCTGCCTTTTTGTCAGCTCCGTGGAACAGTCTATGTTTCAAGCCTACACCGGTATTACTCCTCAACTTTTCCTATGCTACAGTGATGCCTACATTGGTGCTGCTTCCTGCACCCATGCTGAAATCACTGACTTCATCAAGTTTGCCTCCAACTTCCACCCTGCCATCAAATTTACTTGTCATTCCACAACTAATGAGATGTCCCCCTTCTTCAAAGAAAGGGGCTTCCCTTCCTCCACTATCAACACTGCCCTCACCTGCATCTACTCCAATTCACACATGTCTGCCCTCACCCCATCCTCCCACCACTATACCAGGGATAGGTTTCCTCTTGTCCTCAGCTACCACTCCACTAACCTTTGCATTCAGCACATAATTCTCAGCAACTTCCATCATCTCCACAGATCCCACCAGCAAACACATCTTTCCCTTTCCTCCATTTTTTTGCTTTCCTCAGGGATTGCTCCCTACGCTCCTCTCTTGTCCATTCATCCCTTCCCACTGATCTCCCTCCTGGCACTTAACCTTGGAAGCAGAACAGGAGCCACACCTGCCCCTACACCTCCTCCCTCACTACCATTCAGGGCCCCAAACAATCCTTTCAGATGATGCAACACTTCACCTGTGAGTCTGTTGGGGTCATCTACTGTATCAGGTACTCCTGGTATGGCCTTCTGTATATCGGTGAGACCTGACATAGTTTGGGAAACTGCTTTGCTGAGTGCCTACGCTCCATCTGCCAGAAAAAGTGGGACCTCCTGGTGGCCACCCATTGCAATTCTGCTTCCCATTCCCATTCTGACATGTCAGTCCATGGCCCCCTCTATTGCTGTGATGAGGTCACAATTAGGTTGGATGAGCAACACCATCTCTTTCATCGAGGTAGCCTCCAAACTGATGGCATGAGCATCAATTTCTCTAACTTTTAGTAATTTCTCACCCCTCTCTCCTTCACCATTCCCAATCCTATTTCCCGCTCTCACTTCATCTTTTTACCAGGTCATCCCTCTGGTGCTCCTCCCCCTTCTCTTTCTTTCATGGCCTTTTACCCTGTCCTATCAGATTACCACTTTGCCAGCCCTTTATCTCTATCACCAATCAACTTCCCAGCTCTTTACTTCACCCCTGCACACTGGTTTCACCTATCTTGTACTTCTTCCTCACCTTTTAACTCTGACTTCATTCTTTTTCTCCAGTCATGATGAAGGGTCTTGGCCTGAAACACTGACTGTTTACTCTTTTCCATAGATGCTGCCTGGCCTACTGAGTTCCTCCAGCATTTTGTGTGTGTTGCTTGGATTTCCAGCATCTGCAGATTTTCTCTTGTCCGTGATCCTCATGTAGAAGTGCCTTGCCAAGGTTTCCTTCTTGCTGGGCCCAGACACTGGAACCTGTCTGATCTAACATACTGTAGAAGAATTTGTTCTGTATGGACTTCAGGATTCAGAAAGCTGCTTGCCACCATCTTCTAAAGGCCATTAGAAATGAACAATAAATATTGTTCTTGCTATGGGTGCCCATATTCCAACAACATGTTGTCCTGAAGACCTTCAGAAACATGTGAGAAGATATTTCATGTTATGAAAGATAAGTTGGAAGCGATTGTGTGCACTGTGCATTGTGTTGGGATCAAAGAGATATGAGTATCCTGCTTCTTTATACTCAAGTGAGAAAGGAAATACCTGGAGACAAGAATAAAATAGGCCTATATTCTCTGGACTTCAGAAAATTTATTACTTCCTTGTGGATATGATTCCCATGGGTGAATGAAGTACAGACTAGAACCTGAACCTGGGACCCAATGAATGATGATCCTGGTCTCATCCATTGTAATAATCAAACATATGGTTTGGGCCTGAACTTAAATTGATAAACTAAATTGGTAAATCAATTGACTATTGTCATCTTGTTACAGTGAAAAATGTCTGCATGCCATCCATACAGATCATGTCAACACACCAGTAACAGAATGTGGAATAAAGTGTGACAGTTAAAGGGAAAGTGCAGTGCAGGTAGACACATGGTAGATTGTCAGTCCTGCATGGGGTTTCCCTGGTACTTCAGTTTCTCCCGCAGTCCAAAGACGTACCAGGTAGGTCAAGTGATCACTGTAAATTAACCTGTGATTAGGTTTGAGTTAATAAGAATTGTTGTGTTTGTTGGGGCAGCATGGCTTGAAGGGCTAGAAAGGCCTTCTCTACGCTGTATCGCTAAATAAATAAATAATTTTTTCAATAGAAGAGACTCTGTCCTTGAGCCTGATGGTACGTGCTTTCTGGCTTTTTTATCTTCCACCCAATGGGAGAGGGGCAAGGAAAGAGTGCCCAGGATTCACTAAGGGGAAGAGATATACAAAGAAATAGAAAACAGTCACTAGGTGATGAGCTCATTTTCCAAACAAAAACGGAAAACTATGTAAATGTGGAAAGACATCTGACACATTTAAGGGAGGTCTCTGTCTCTGTTGTCTTGCTTCTGCGCTTCCTATTTTTCCTCCTCTGGGAGTGTGCTTACTGTGTGTGGGCTAAGGTTAGGGTGGGGTGCCGAGGGGGAATCTTTTCAGACAGCAGGGTTTTCATAGATTAAATATGCATAATGTGTTTTTCCAACAGTGCAGAGTTTTGTAGTCTGAAGTTGTCGAAAACAGATAATATCGTTTGATTAATCTCTAACCCAGCTTTGCTTCACAACTACTGACTAATATTACAAGTCACAGCTAATCAAAAACCTATGTTTTTGAAAATTGCATCTCACGTTAAAATCACCACTTTTACTTCTTTAGGCTGCTGTTAGTCTTTTGCACTTATGGAGCGTCTTTCAAAATCTCAGAGTTCAAAGTAAATTTACTACCAAAGTACATCCATGTCACCATATACTACCTCGAGATTCATTTTCTTACAGGCATTGACAGGAAAATACAGAAATACAGAAGAATTTATGATAGACTATGCATTAACAAAGACTGACAAACAACCAATGTCATTGAAGATGTAGAAAATGTGGCAGACCACTTGTACACAGTAGATTCCACAATGTATTATTTATGGCTCAAACACCCTGCTCACCACCGGGGAGAAATAAAAACATAAAAACAATGCAAATACTCAACAGGTCGAGCAGCATCTGAAGCAGATTTAACATTTTTTGTCCATATAGGTCTAAATGGAGCTCAGAACACAAGAGATTCTGTAGATGCTGGAACTCCAGAGCAACACACACAATATGCTGGAGGAGGTCAGGCAGCATCTATGGAGGAGAATAAACAATCAACGTTTTAGGTCGAGATCCTTCATCAAGAAGTGTGACCACACCAAGATTGCAAGGACATTTCTTATACATGTTATATATTATTCATCGAGTCATAGAACAATACAGCATAGATACAGGCCCTTTGGCCCAACTTGTCCGTGCTGACCTCAGTAACTTTATACTTTATTGTCGCCAAACAATTGATACTAGCGCGTACAATCATCACAGCGATATTTGATTCTGCTCTTCGTGCTCCCTGGAGTACAAATCAATAGCAAATATTAAAAATTTAAATTATAAATCATAAATAGAAAATAGAAAAGGGAAAGTAAGGTAGTGCAAAAAAACCGAGAGGCAGGTCCGGATATTTGGAGGGTACTGCCCAGATCTGGGTCAGGATCCGTTCAGCAGTCTTATCACAGTTGGAAAGAAGCTGTTCCCAAACCTAGTTGTACGAGTCTTCAAGCTCCTGAGCCTTCTCCTGGAGGGAAGAGGGACAAAAAGTGTGTTGGCTGGGTGGATCGTGTCCTTGATTATCCTGACAGCACTGCTCCGACAGCTTGCGGTGTAAAGTGAGTCCAAGGATGGAAGATTGGTTTGTGTGATGTGCTGGGCTGTGTTCACAATCTTCTGCCGCTTCTTCCGGTCTTGGATAGGACAACTTCCATGCCAGGTTGTGATGCACCCCAGAAGAATGCTTTCTACGGTGCATCTATAAAAATTAGTGAAGGTTTCAAGGGACAGGCCAAATTTCCTTAGCTTCCTCAAGAAGTAAAGGTGTTGGTGGGCCTTCTTGGCAGTGGACTCTGCTTGGTTGGACCAAGTCAACTACCCAGCTAACCCCAATTTCCTGTGTTTGGCCTATATCCCTTCAAGCCCTGCCCGTTCACAAATCTGTCCAAGACCTTCTTAAGTGTTACTTTTGCACCTGCATTAACCACTTCCTCTGGCAGCTCGTTTCATATATCCACCAAGTTATGTGTGAAAAAGTTGCCCATTTTACACCTTTCTTCCCTTAAACCTATACCCCCTAGCTTTAGACTCCCCAACCCTGCGGAAAAGTCTGTTACCATCTACCTTATCTATGCTTTTCATAATTTTAAACATTTCTATAAGATTGCACTTCATTCTCCTACATTCCAAGGAATAAAGATCCACTGTGGCCAACCTCTTCCTATAACTCAGGCCCTCTAATCCTGGCAACATCCTCGGAAATCTTCTCTGCACTCCGTTAAGTTTAACCACGTCTTTCATATGACAGGGGGAGCAAAACTGTACACGGTACCTCATGAATAACCTCACTAATGCAGCTGCAACATAATACCCCTATACTCTGTGCCCTGATAGATAAAGGCCAACATGCTAAATGCCTTTTTAAAGTTTATTTACATACATTTTTCCAAAATATAGTTAACATTTCAAGCCAATGACTCTTCAGTTAGTTTCAAGGTGCAGAGAGAGGCAGAAGAGAAACAGATAGAATACAGAGAAAATCTCTGATTGGCTGAGGTAAGGGTTGCTATAATGATAGCTACTTGGTGAAGATGCTTGAAAAATTAATGAGGGTAGTTTGAGATTGTGGAGGGGAGCACACAAGGGGAGCTACATAAATGCAGATCAGAGAACAGAGGCCAAAAAGAGAATGCTGAAAATTCTTATATTCAAGATGGATAAACCTACAGGAGACACTGCCTGATCTGCAGAGTATTTCCAGCATTTTCTGTCTTCATTCTAGATCTTCAGCTTCTGCATTACATTCAGATTCAGGTCGGTTTCATGTCATAAAAACACCAAGGTGCAATGAGATTCATTGCTTGTGTGAGGTTCACAGAGTAAATAGAGCACATGGTGATAATCATCTGATTCCCACAATCAATTTCTGTATGGTCCATGAACTCACAAACTCTACCTCACTATTTTCGCTCTCCTTAACCTGGAGACGCCCCACTCAATGTTTTAGGAACAGCTTCTTCCTCCCTGCTATCAGATTTTGGAGTGGATAATGAATCCACGAACACCACCTCACTATTTTTTTTGCTCTCTTTTTACACTAGTTTATTTTTAAAATATATTTCTTATTGTAATTTATAGTATATTTTATACACTGCACTCTGCTGCTGCAGCAAAACAACATATTTCATGCCACATGTCAGTGATTGCTCAATACACTTACAGCATATAACTTAGGTAAAACAATGGCTGTGTGCCTTTTTTGAATTCTCCTGATTCTGATTCTGAACTATTTCTGGACTGTTTTGATGTCCTCAGAAGAGAAACTTCCCAAATTAATTTCATGCACAATTCAGTAAAAGATCAGCATTGTTATCCCAAGTCCCTAAGATGCCTAAATGATAAATCATTGTGAGAAAGGAGAGCTGATTAGATCACTGACACCAGGAGTGGGGAAGAGGGAATATGTGTGTGACTGTGCGTCCAGGGCATATTGTAAACAACTGATGGAAATACAACATAATCGATCATTATGGGGGTGGACAATTAAAAAAGATGTTTTTTTGCCCCCTTTCTTCAATCTGTACATTATGAGCAATTAATACCAGGAGCACACACACAACGTTTACCCTATCTCTCGCTCTCCTGTTTGCCCCCTGAGGGCCCACTTTGAACACACATTTTTCCTATTCAATAAACTACAAATAAACTTATCTCTTTGCATGAGAGGGGGAGGCAATATCTCAGTGGTTAAGAAACAGAGAGAGTGATACAGATCTTAGTTTGTCATAATGCTTTATGATAAAGATATTTTTAAAAAACATTTCATTTAGAGCACAATTCGGCTGTTCAACTCAACTAGCTTGTTCTCAATCCCTGCACAAGTATTTACCTCGGGAGCAATTGTTCAATACGTTTATAGCCTATAACTTAGTTCCAAGATTGGCAGTGTTTAATTCCTGCTCGCTGCAAGGCCTGTGGTTACTGCAGATCCGTAAATGTCTTATAGAAGATGGTGGTGAGCTGACTTCTAGGACCACATTTTATTTGCACAATTTGCCTTCTTTTGCACAATGGTTACTTTTCAGTCTTTAATTATGTATAGTTTTTCATAAACTACATGGTATTTCTTTATTTTCTAGTGTATATTTGCAAGAAAATGAACCTTAAGATAATAAATGTACTTTAACTTTGGAATTTCAAGGAAACCCAGTCATGAAACAACAAACACACCCATTTTTTTTACAATCATTTTAACTTCATGATAATAAGAATTATCAAGATTACCCTTCATAGATTTTAAAATAGACTATAAATGGAAAACACTGGAAACACGCAGGTCAGGCAGCATCTGTAGAAAGAGTAACCAAACTAGCATTTCAGATCCAACACTCTTTGTCAGAAAAGAAATGCTGTTTTTTCCACAGATGGTGTCTGACCATCGAGTGTGATCAGCATTTTCTGCTTTGATTTTCGATTTCACTATCTGCATTGATATGCATGGTCTATTTCTCTTAAAGCTCCTTAATTTGAAATTCATTTAAAGATTATTTTGTAACATGTACATGAAAACTCACTGTGAAATGCACCGTTTGCGGCAAATCAAATTAGCATGGATTGTGCTGGGGGCAGCTGGCAAGTGTCACCACACTTCCTGTGCCAACATTGCATGCCCATAACTCACTAACCCTAACCCGTAAGTCTTCAGAACGTGAGGGGAGACCGGAGCACCCGGAGGAAATGCACACAGTCAAGGGGAGAATGTACAAATTCCTTACAGACAGCAGTGGGAATTGAAACCTGTTGTTACAGCTGGCACTGTAGTGTGCCACTGTGGGCTACTGTGCTTCCCATAATTCACCCGTTAATTTTTTTAGCATTACAGGTTGATGTTGTGCTGACCCTTTTAACATAATCTAAAATTGTACATAACCCTCCATTTTTCTTTCATATGTGCCTGTCTTAGAGTTTCTTAAATGCCCATAACGTATTTGCATCTACCACCACCACTGCCAGTGCATTCCACACACCCACCACTCTCTGGGGAAAGAACTTAGCTCTAATATCCCCCCCATGCTCTCATCCAATCACTTTAACATTATGCCCACTGGTATTAGGTTTCAATAGGTACATTTAATGTCAGAGAAATGTATACACTGTACATCTTGAAATTCTATTAGCCATTTCTGCTCTGGGAAATAGCCTCTAACTATCCACTTGATGTATGCCTCTTATCATCTTGTACATCTCTATCAGGTCACCTCTCATCCTTCTTTGCTCCAGAGAGAAAAGCCCTAGCTCGCTCAACCTTTCCTCAGAAGACATGCTTTCTAATCCAGGACGCATCCTGGTAAATCACTCCTGTACCCTCCCTAAAGCTTCCACATCCACCTATAATAATGAGGTGACCACAACTAAACACGATATTCCAAGTGTAGTCTAACCAGGGTTTTATGGAGCTGTAAAACATTGCAGCTCTTGAACTCAGTTTTCTAACTAATGAAGGCCAATAGCAAATGCACACCTAGGGATGTCAGTAATCTGACCAAACTAAGAGTTGACTGCAGCATTAATAAGTTACTGCATTTCAAGGACAAATAGCAAATCACCTGAAGGGAAATAATTACATACCTGATCACTTCAGAGCTTCGTCCTGTTCGTTCCATCACCAATTACCCTACTGCCCACTGAGAAAACCAAAGCATACTGACTATTCCTTCTGGCTTGCCATTGTGCAATCTCCAGACCTCCCATGCATCCACGTGAAGTACCGGACTGCCATCTAGGGCACTCTATTAGAAATGCAGATTATGTAAAACCACAAGACCATAGGACATCGGAGCAGAGTTAGGCCATTTGGCCCACTGAGTCTGCTCTGCCTTTCCATCATGGCTGATTTATTATTCTTCCGTCTTTTCCCCGTAACCTTTGACACCTTTACTAATCAAAAACCTATCAACCTCCGCTTCTCACATTGAACTGAAATCTACAGTGATGAAATGTTTTGAGAGGTTGGTCATGACTACACTGAACTCCTGCCTCAGCAAAGACCTGGACCCATTGCAATTTGCCTATCACCACAATAGGTCAATGGCAGATGCAACCTCAATAGCTCATTGCACAGCTTTAGACCACCTGGACAACACAAACACCTACGTCAGGATGCTATTCATCGACTATAGCTCAGCATTTAATACCATCATTCCCACAATTCTGATTGAGAAGCTGCAGAACCTGGGCCTCTGTACCTCCCTCTGCAATTGGATCCTTGACTTCCTAACCGGAAGACCACAATCTGTGCAGATTGGTGATAACGTATCCTCCTTGCTGACAATCAACACTGGTGCACCTCAGGGGTGTGTGCTTAGCCCACTGCTCTACTCTTTATCTACACATGACTGTGCGGCTAGGCGTAGCTCAAATACCATCTATAAGTTTGCTGACAATACAACCATTGTTGGTAGAAACTCAGATGGTGACAAGAGGGCGTACAAGAGTGAGATATGCCAACTAGTGGGGTGGTGCCACAGTAACAGCCTGGCACTCAACATCAGTAAGACGAAATAGCTGATTGTGGACTTCAGGAAGGGTAAGGCGGAGGACCACATACTAATCCTCACAGAGGGATCAGAAGTGGAGAGAGTGAGCAGTTTCAAGTTCCTGGGTGTCAAGATCTCTGAGGATCTAACCTGGTCCCAACATATTGATGTAGTTATAAAGAAGGCAAGACAGCGGCTAGCTATACTTCATTAGGAGTTTGAAAAGATTTGGCATGTCAACAAATACACTCAAAAACTTTTATACATGTACTGTGGAGAGCATTCTGACAGGCTGCATCACTGTCTCGTGGGGGGGGGGGGTTGCTACTGCACAGGATGAAAAGAAGCTGCGGAGGGTTGTAAATCTAGTCAGCTCCATCTTGGGTACTAGACTACAAAGTACCCAGGACATCTTCAGGGAGCAGTGTCTCAGAAAGGCAGCGTCCATTATTAAGGACCTCCAGCACCCAGGGCATGCCCTTTTCTCACTGTTACCATCAGGTAGGAGATACAGAAGCCTGAAGGCATACACTCAGCAATTCAGGAACAGTTTCTTCCCCTCTGCCATCTGATTCCTAAATAGATATTGAATCCTTGGACACCACCTCACTTTTTTTAATATACGGCATTTCTGTTTTTTGCACGTTTTTAAATCTATTCAATATACGTATACAGTAATTGATTTATCTATTATTATTATTTTTTCTCTTCTATATTATGTATTGCATTGAACTGCTGCTGCTAAGTTAACAAATTTTACATCACATGCTGGTGATAATAAACCTGATTCTAATTTAAATATATGCGATGTCTTGGGCTCCACAGTCGTCTATGGCAATGAATTCCACAGATTCACTACCTTCTGGCTAAAGAAATTCTTCCTCATCTCTGTTCTAAATGGATGTCCCTCTATTCTGAGGCTGTGCTTTCATACACAGGAAACATCCTCTCCATGTCCACTCCTCCACTATAGGAAACATCCAATCCAGGTCCACTATATCTCTGCCTTTAAATATATGATAGGTTTCAAAGAGATACCCCGCCTTCTAAACTCCAGCAAATACATGCCATAGACATGACATGCTCCTCATATGTTAACCCTTTCGCTCCAGGATAATTTTCGTAAATCCCCAGCCATCTATCGGTAGCTCGTGATTAGAACCTTGCTTTGTAGTGCCATTTGATCATAGATTCACGCAGCTGTCTATATGGAGTTTGCACATTCTACCTATGACCACATGGGTTTCTTCCAGGTGCTTCACTTTCCTCCCACAGGTTAGAGTTAGTAAGCTCTGGGCATGCCATGTTGGCGCTGGAAACATAGCAACACCTGTGGGCTGACGCCTTGGACTGTGTTGGTTCCTGATGCTGATGATGCGTGTCACTGTATGTTTTGATATACATGTACAAATAAAGCAGAATTAAAGCTAATCGTTAATGTAACAATATGATCCTATAAGCGATCCTGTGAGGTTCTGAATATTAAGAACCAAGCGACTCAAGACAGAGTGCTCCACGAATGCACTTCAGAACTGAGCCTCCTCCATACTGTGCTGTCTTGGTTTAGCTACAGATCAACCTTCAAGATAGACCAGGGCCTCCATCACAATAAATTTTAGGTGCTGTATTTTATACAGTACAAATAAATGTGATGAGATGCATTTTGGAACGTCAAAACAGCACAGGAATTTTACTGTGAATGGTAGGGCTTTAAGGGAGTGTAAAAGATCAGAGAGACCTGTGAGTGCAAAGCACAGATCATTAAAAGCAGCATCACAGCGTGGTGAAGAACAATATTTCGCAAGCTGGCCGTCATCAGTCAGGCCACTGAGTACAGGAATTGGGACATTTTGTTTCAGTTGTACAAGTTCTTGGCAAGGCCTCACTTGGAGCACTGTGTAGAGTTTTGATCATCCCCTTATAGGAAAGGTGTGGTTAGATTGGAAAGCGTGCAAAGATTTATGAGGATGCTGCCAACATTATTGGACCTGAATTAGAAAGGTTGGCCCAGGACGTAGGAGAATGAGTGGCAGCCTTACAGATGTTTGAAATTATGAGAGGCAGAGATAAAATAGATGGTAATAGTCTGTTCCCCAGGCAGGGGAGTCCAAAACCAGGGCTACAGATTTGGGGGAGAAGGGTAAGACTTAAAATGGACAAGTTTTTCCACATAGAGGATAGTGAGTACATGGCACAAGCTGTCAGAGGAAATGGTTGAGGTAGGTAGAGTAGTAACATTAAAGAAACACTTTGGTAGGTACATGGAGGGACCGAGCTTAAAGGGATATGGGTCAAGCATAGGAAATCAGGGCTTGATAGGTGAGTACAGTACTGATGTCAGCATAGACTGTGTAATGTATTGTGTGAGTATTCGTAGCATCAGAGTGCATATGACGTCAGGACGTGGAGAAGTAAAAATGGAAGTCTGGTGAATAAACATGGTTGTTCAATCTACAGCGGTGTCCGAGTCACATCAACATTACATGGTGTCAGAAGAAATCGTGAAAAAAGAGGAAGAGAAGACACGTAAAAGATGTCACAGTTACAGCCACCATCAAGTTTAAGCCGACAAGGTAATCTTGCTGAGAGCTGGAAAATATGGATCCAGAAGTTTGAGCTGATTTGCACCGCTAGCGGCGTGGCTGAAAAGACGGAGAAAGTGCGATGTGCTACATTTCTGCACGTGGCGGGAGAAGAGGCAATAAAGGTTTGTAACACTTTTGTCTTCCAAGATGATGAGCAAGATAAAATTGAAGTGTTGAAGAAAAAGTTTCAAGATTACTGCGAACCGAGAAAAAACCTACCGTACATTGGTCACAAGTTTTTCACGAGGGCTCAAGGACCAATAGAGACCATAGAAGCCTATGTAACAGATTTGAAGAACAAGGCAAAAAACTGTGAGTTCGGACAACTGCATGACTCTTTAATACATAGCAGGATTGTATGCGGCATACGGCATGATCAACTGAGAGGCTATTGAGAGAGGCGGATCTTACATTAGAAAAGGCCAGCGAGATCACGTCAAGTCAGGTTAAAGTGCTCAGTGAAGAGATTGAAGTGCACAAAATAAAAACTGTGAAAACTGACAAGAGTAGGACAAAGCCAGCTCCACGGGATGATCAAAAGGAAGTTAACTGCAACAGATGTGGTTGTAAACATGGATACAGAAAATGTCCAACCTTTGATCAGACATGCAAGTTATGCCAGAAAAGAAGTCACTTTGCAAAGACGTGCAAATCGAAGGAACACGCAAGGAAAATGCACGCTGTGGAACAGAGTAAGAGCAACAGTGACACGTTCATTGGCACAGTTGAAGTGGAACAGGAGGTATGCATCAAGAATATTGACAATGCAGAGATGGAGGATGAAGATGATTGGACTCAAGATCTGATAGTAAATAGGAGGAATGTGACATTTAAGCTTGACACTGGGGCAAAGAGCAATGTAATGTCAGCACGAACATTCAACTCACTGGACATCAGAGGAAGACTGAGAAAATCCACCTGCAAGCTTGTTCCATATTTGGGCCACAAGACGGCGCCATTGAGCAAAAAAGCACTCACCTGTGTGTACAAAGGTCAACAATACAAGATCGAGTTTGAAATAGTACAGCAACATGTTCCAGCAATACTGGGCAAAGCAACATGCACAAAGCTAGGCCTGGTGAAGCGAGTCTATGGTGTTGAAAAAGAAAATGACATTCTCAAAGACTTTGATGACTTGTTTTCTGAATTAGGATGTTTATCAGGGAAACACCATATCCAGATTGATCTAACTATTGCACCAGTCGTGTATGCCCCTTGAAAGATTCCAGTAGCTCTCAGGAATCAAGTAGTGGAGGAGTTACACCGAATGGAAGAGATGGGAGTCATAACAGGACAAATAGAACTGACCGACTGGGTGAATAGTATGGTGAAAGTGGTCACAGAAAAAAAGACGAGGATTTGCATGGATCCACAATACCTCAACCAAGCCATCAAAAGAGAGCACTATCCGCTGCTCACGGTTGAAGAGGTTGTCTCCCGCATACCTAACGCAAAATACTTTTCAGTATTAGACGCAAATCAAGGTTTCTGGCAGATCAAGCTGGATGAAGAAAGTTCCAAATTATGCACTTTCAACACGCCCATAGGGAGATATCGTTTCCTGCATCTACCCTTTGGGATTTCTTCTGCATCAGAGGTATTCCAGAGATCCGTGGCACAAATGACTGAAGGCCTGGACGGGGTGGTCAACATCATTGATGATTTGCTGATATGGGGTGACACAATTGAGGAACATGATCAGAGACTGAGGAAGCTCCTGGAGAGAGCACGTGAGTACAACCTAAAACTGAACAAAAGTAAATGTAAGGTCGGAATTACAGAGGTCATGTACTCAGCACTGATGGGCTAAAGCCAGATGATGAAAAGGTCAGAGCTGTGGTACAGCTACCACCACCTGAAGACAAGCAAGAACTATTGAGGTTCATGGGCATGATACAGTATCTTGCCAAATTCATTCCCAACTTATCAGAGGTCAGCGCTCCACTCCGAAAGCTACTAGAGAGCAAGACTGAATGGCATTGGGAAGACGAACAAAAGAAAGGTTTTGACGCATTGAAGCAGTTGGTTACCAATGCACCAGCACTCAAGTTCTATGATGTCAATAAACCGGTGACGATGTCTGTGGATGCCAGTTCAGAGGGAATAGGAGCTGTTATACTGCAGGATGGGAGGCCTGTGGCGTACGGATCACGAGCACTTACGGACTGTCAATGCTGATATGCTCAAATCGAGAAGGAATTACTCGCCATAGTTTATGGGTGTGAGAAGTTCCACCAATATGTATATGGCAAAGAAATCCAGGTTGAGAGTGATCACAAACCACTTGAGAGCATCTTCAAAAAGCCACTCCACCAAGCTCCTATGAGGCTGCAAAGGATGCTTCTCAGGCTACAGAGGTACACTTTCATAGCCAGGAAAAGAACTGTACATCGCTGATGCTTGAGCCGTGCTTTCCTCAAAGAGCAAAAGGAAGAGTTGCTAGCAAGAGAGCTGGAGATCAACTGGGTTACACCTCTGCTACCCATCTCTGAGGAGAAGTTGAACATGTTCAGGAAAGCGACTGCAGATGATCCTGAAATGCAAATGCTAAGGGACATTACAATGAAAGGAAAGATGTTCCAAAGGAAATGCAGAAATACTGGACATTTAAAAAGAAGATCAGCTATGCATCAGGACTGATATTCAAAACGGCAAAACTCATCGTACCAAACCAAATGAGACAGGAAATGCTCAACAAAATTCATGAATCACACCTGGGGATAGTGAAATGTAAAGAAAGAGCAAGGGACATTCTCCAATTGGCCAGGCATGTCAACTCAGATAGAGGACATTGTGTCTCAGTGTGCTGTCTGTAATGAAAACAAAAACAGCCATCCAAGAGAGCCTCTGCTTCCCCACCCACTACCAGGAAGACCATGGGAGAAGATTGGCACAGATCTCTTTCACTGTTGTTGTTGTTCATCCTTCGTAGTCGAAGATGACCATGGCTTCAAAGTCAAATGGGAGATTGGTGGCTGTCGGTCCGGAGGTGACTGATGAGGCCAATCCGGGCCCTGAAGGCTTGCCCACAGGTGGGATACAAGTGGGTGGGTGCTGTCGTGGCAGTGGATCCTGTCGTGGCAGTCGATGCTGCACGCTTTCGTCGCGCCTCGATGATGCGCCTGACTTCAGCTGCACAGGCTCCTGTGGTGATCTTGCTGCGCCAAGCTGGACGGTCGAGGGCAAGCGTCTCCCACGTGTTGATGTCGACACCCAGGCCTTTGAGGGACGCTTTGAGGCAGTCTTTATAACGTTTCTTCTGCCCCCCCGACTGAGCGCTTGCCCTGACACAGTTCTCCATACAGCAGCTGCTTAGGCAATCGGCTGTCTGGCATTCTGACCACATGTCCAGCCCACCTGGCTTGGGCTTTCAGCAGGAGGGTGTAGACGCTGCAGAGCCCAGCTCATTCCAGGATTTCCGTGTCGGGGACTTTGTCCTGCCACCTGATGTGGAGGAGTCTGCGGAGACAGCTCAAAGTGGTTGAGCTGTTTGGCGTGTCTGCTGTAGACAGTCCAGGTCTCACTGGCGTAAAGGAGGGTGGTAAGGACCACTGCACAGTAGACCTTCAGCTTGGTGGTAAGGCTGAGTCCTCTCCGCTCCCAGACGTTCTCACGGAGTTTCCCAAAGGCGTCGCTGGCTTTGGCAATCCTGTTGTTGACCTCAGCGTCTATGTTCACTGAACGAGAGAGTATGCTGCCCAGGTACGTGAAGTTGTCGACTACCTGGAGGTTCTGGCCCTTCACCGTGATGCGTGACTCCTGGTATGGCTTTCCTGGGGCAGGCTGGTACATAACTTCGGTCTTTTTGGTGCTGATAGTGAGACCGAAGTTGTCGCAGGCTTGTGAGAAGCAGTCCATTTCACGCTGCATCTCCTGCTCTGTGCTGGCATTGAGTGCGCAGTCATCAGCAAACAAGAAGTCTCTGATGACAGTCTCTCGCACCTTTGTAACTGCCTGCAGGCGCCTAGGGTTGAACAACCTGCCGTCAGTCCTGTATCTGACGTGGATTCCTTCTTCGTAGTTACGGAAGGCATCTGTCAGCGTGGCAGAGAATACCATACTGAACAGAGTCGGGGCAAGAATGCAGCCTTGTTTGACGCCATTTGTCACTGGGAAGGCCTCCGACTGGTCGCTGTCATCCAGAACTTTCACCATCATACCGTCATGGAACTGCCAGACGATTGTGATGAACTTGCTGGGGCAGCCAAACTTCTCCATGATCTTCCACAAGCCTTCTCTGCTGACCGTATCGAAAGCCTTGGTTAGATCGACAAAGGTCACGAAGAGGTCGCTGTGTTGCTCCTGGCATTTTTCCTGGATTTGGCGCGCAGCAAAAATCATGTCCGCGGTCCCACATTCAGCACGGAAGCCGCACTGGCTTTCTGGGAGCAGACCTTGCTCGAGATGTTGGAGAAGGCGGTTGAGCAGGACGCGGGCCAGAATCTTTCCTGCAATGGACAAGAGGGAGATGCCTCGGTGGTTGTCGCAAGACTGGCGGTTGCCTTTCCTCTTGGAGATGTGGACTACGCTGGCATCTTTCAGCTGTTGCGGGACCTGTCCCTTTTTCCACATGGACTGGAAGAGTACAGTCAGCTTTTGCATCATGACAGGGCCTCCTGCTTTGTATACCTCAGCAGGGATTGCATCGGGTCCTGGCGCTTTGCCACAGGAGAGTTGCTTCACTGCCTTCCTGACTTCATCTACTGTGGGGAGGGTGTCGAGGTTCTTGCTGATCTCTACCTGGGGCAGGCGGGCAATGGCCTCATCGTTGATGTCAGCAGGGCGGTTAAGGACGTTGTTAAAGTGCTCAGCCCACCGATCCAGAATCTGCTTCTTCTCTGTCAGCAGCTGTGTCTCATCTGCGTTGAGGAGAGGTGAGGCACAGGAGGACTGGGGTCCGTATACAGCCTTAAGCGCATCGTAGAGGCGCTTTATGTCGTGGCTGTCTGCATAGCTCTGGATTTCATCAGCCTTCTTGCTGAACCAGCTGTCTTGCATCTCGCAAAGTTTTTTCTGCACCTTTCTTCTTGCGTTGGTAAAGGCATCTTTCTTAGCTAGCGACATGGGGTCGTTCTGATGCGCTCTGTAATGTTGATGTTTCTCCGTTAGTAGTGCCTGTATTTCTTCATCATTCTCATCGAACCAGTCTTGGTTTCTTCGGGTTGCTGGTCCGAGATGTTCAAGGGCGGTAGTGTAGACAGTGTCTCTGAAGGCCGTCCACTGTTCCTCAACGCTGGTCCCGTCATCCTGTGGTGTGTCTGGCAGTCTGCCTTCAAGGTCATCGACGAGTTCTTCTGCAACCCTGCTGCTTTTCAGCTTGGAGACATTCAGCCTTTTTGCAGTCCTCTGCCCTTGGGGTCTTCTCATGGGCAGAATGCGAAGCCTGAACTTGGACACAATGAGGCGGTGGTCGGTCCAGCAGTCGGCACCACACATGGCTCTCATCACCCTGACATCCATCCTGTCCCTCTCCCTGGTGATGATGTAGTCAATCAGATGCCAGTGCTTCGAGCGTGGGTGCATCCATGACGTCTTCTTACGGGTGGGTAAGCGGAACAGGGTGTTGGTGATGACAAGGTCGTGTGTGGCACACGTCTTGAGGAGCAGAAGGCCGTCGCTGTTACACTTGCCAGTGCCGTGTCTTCCAATGATCCCTTCCCAGGTTTGGTAGTCTGTCCCTACTCTGGCATTGAAGTTCCCGAGAACGATGAGCTTCTCTGACTGTGGGATTGCTGAGATGAGGGTGTCGAGTTCTTCATAGAACTTGTCTTTAATGTCATCTGGGTTGGTCATGGTGGGAGCGTAGGCACTAATCAGCGTAGCACTCTGCTTGTTTGCAAGTGGGAGCTGAAGTGTCATCAGGCGGTCGTTGATGCTCTCTGGGTGCTTGGCAAGTTTACAGGTGAGGTTACAATTGATGGCAAATCCCATGCCTGCTTCTCGTCGTTCAGCGCTGCTGCGACTGCTCCAGAAGAACGTGCATCCACCACTACGTTCTGTCAGCTGGCCCTTGTCTGCCAGGCGCGTTTCGCTGAGAGCTGCTATGTCCACGTTGTAGCGAGCTAGCTCTTTTGCAACCAGTGCAGTTCTTCTCTCTAGTCTGTCTGCCTTGATGTTATCTCACAGAGTTCTCACGTTCCATGTGCCAAGGTTGAGCACCATCACTTTCTTCTTCACTGTTGTAGGTCGACCGCTATGAGGGATCCCCACCAGCCGCGGTAAGCTGGCCAGGGTGAAGTGAAGCAGACTATGTTTGAGGCACCTTTTCCAGCCCCTTCCTCCATGGAGGTGAGCAGAGCGATCCTAAAGAGGGCTGCTCAGACACCTGGGGGCTGCCGAACTCAACTGCTGCTTCAGTCCAGTAGAGCGCGACCCTATGCCCTGTGCCGCCTGTGTGCAGGTTTGTGACTACAGCTTCCAGTGTATCCGTACCTGCTGCTTCGCCACTCCCCCATCGCCACAGGACTTTAGGTTGCGCGTTGGGTTTGAAGTCATGACTTGCGCTTGACTTGGATTAAAGTGAGGGAGAGTTGCGCAGGTCGTCAGCCTCACTCTCTCGTCCCGGCCCATCTGGACCCAGTGGCAAGACATAGTCGAGACGGCTGGAGATAGGTCAGGATGCAGTGGATGGCCAGCAGTGTTCCGTGTGTCTCACTGTGCCCTCTTAGCGCTCCACGACACATTGCTGAGAATCGCCTTTCTGCCCGTTGAACCAGTGACGGTTTCTTCCGCGCAGTCCGCCGAATCCAGACTTCACACGCTAGGTAGACAAGCCCTGAGTGTTGTGGGTCTACGGCAGTTCTTGCGGGGTGCTCGCAAGCCTCCCTACCCATTGTTGGACATCCTCATCCGCCTTTGCAGCTGTTGGGAGATGTCTCCTCTTCTGCCTGCTCTGCCGTTGGGATGATCACCTTGGTTACTGGCCTATGGAAGTGGGCTCGCAGCTCGCCGCTGCGCTGGCCGTACCAGGCGGCAGTTGCGACGAGTGGCAGGCCAGCTCCAGGCCTCGGGCCTCACCCCCTCTGCCCGCCGCCGCCTCGCACTGGCTGCAGGCCGCCGACGGTGCGGTGGCAGCGGGCGGCCCGGGGCCGGACCCCGGCCTCACCAAGAGGCAGCATCAGGGTACGCACCTGCTGGGCCCGCAGCTGCTGAAGGACGGCGGCCATGTGGTCCACCTCCAGGCAAATGTGGTGGATGCTGCCGCCAGGGTTTGTGGGCAATGTGTGAGTGTGGGGTTTGTGGGCAATGTGGGAGTGCAGGGTGTGGGAGGAATGTGGGAATGTAGGGAGTGCGGTGAATGTGTTTCTTTCACTACAATGGTGCAGAATATCTGCTTTGTGTGGACTACTATTCAAAATACCCAGAGATCACCAAGTTAAGTGACACGTCCAGTCGAGGTGTCATTACTGCAATGAAGTCGACATTCGTAAGACATTGTATTCCAGATACTGTCATTAGTGACAATGGTCCACAATATGCCAGTGGTGAGTTCAGAGGGTTCTCAGAAAGCTGGGAATTTCAACATGTTACTTCCAGTCCAGGGCACACTCAGTCTAATGGACAAGCAGAGAGAGCTACACAAACTGTCAAGAACATGCTCAAGAAGGCACATAGCAGCAACGGTGACCCTTACATTGCTCTGCTTGAATACTGCAACACACCGATTGAGGGTGAGGGGTTCTCTCCTGCGCAGCTGTTGATGGGACGTTGTCTGAAGTCCAGACTGCCAACATCCACAACTCTACTGACTCCTGAAGGTAATGCTCAAGTACATGACAAGCAAAAGTACAAGCAAATAAAGCAAAAGAGCTACCATGACAGACATACAGTACAGTTGCCAGATCCGCATACAGGTGAAAATGTCAGAAAACAGAGAGGCGACACTTGGCAACCAGCTGTGGTTGTGAACAGACATCAGCAACCAAGATCCTTCATAGTTTGCACGCTGGATGGAAGAGTCTACAGGAGGAACAGGAAGCATCTGCTGAAGACAGGCGAGAGGGAGTTTCCACGTACAGATGCACAGGACATTTCCACATATACAGACATGGAAACAAACGACACCAAGAGTGATGCAGACCACAAAGACACAGAGATCACTCGAGAGACTGACACGGATGAAGGAGAAGCACAGTCACAGTTGTATCACACACGGTCTGGGAGACAAGTCAAACTTCCAGCTAGGTACAGAGACTAGACAAAGTCACACATGTTATAAGTTCCAAGGTGTGAAATAAAAGGTTTATTAGTCTATGTTAGTAAAAGAAGATACACTGCTGTTAGCATTGTGAGATACAATGCAGAATACAGTACAAGAAGGTAAGTTTTTTTTAGTTTATGTCATATTGTTGCACTGTAAGAAGGGCATACCTAGAGGCATTGTTTTGGTAATTCACGGTGTTGTAAAAAGAAAAAAAAATCTTGAGAAGGGGGTTGTAATGTATTGTGTGAGTATTCGTAGCGTCAGGACGTGGAGAAGTAAAAATGGAAGTCTGGTGAATAAACGTGGTTGTTCAATCTACAGCGGTGTCCGAGTCGCATCAAGATTACAGTCTGCTGGGCCAAAGAGCCTTTATCCATGCTACATTGATCAATGACTTCAGAATAACACACTTGAGCTGAGGGTTTGATTTTAGAGAATTGGAAATGGCTTATTATTAACACAATAGATTCTGCAGATGCAGGAAATAATCCACAAAATGCTGGAGGAAATCAGCAGGTCAGGCAGTGTCTACAGAGGGGAATAAACAGTCAATGTTTCAGTCAAAGACCCTTCAGGAGCACCAGAAAGGAAAGGGGCAGAAGAAAGAATAAGGTGGGAGGAGGGTTAGTAGTACAAACCGGCATGTCATAGTTGCGATCAGGTGAGGGAGGAAGAGATGAAGAGCTGGAAGGGGATATATAGAGGTAAAGGGCTGAAAAAGGATTAATCTGATCAGAGATGAGAGTAGATCATGGGAGAAAGGGAAGGAGGAGGGCAACCAGAGGAAGGAGATGGGCAGGCGAGGAGAAGGGAAGAGGAGAGCAAGAGTGTGGAATTGAGGAAGAGAGAAGGTGGAGGGAATAATTTACAAGTTAGAGAAATCAATGTTTATGCTATCAAGTTGGAGGCTACCCAGACAGAAAATGAGGTGTTGCTCCTTCAACCTGAATTTATTATTCTTGTGTTTATGACCTTATTATTGTCAAATGTACCGAGCCACAGCCAAAAGCTTGTCTTGCATACTGTTCATGGAGATTAATTCATTAACCATGCATTGCAGTAGTACACGATAAAAGAAGAATACAGAATACAGGTAAAGTGTAGTGCAGGTAAACAAAAGGTACAAGGTAGATGGTGAGATTAAGAGACCCTGGTGCTCCGTATTCTGACAGCCTAAAATGCACACAGACCTCAAGAACTCGGCCCAGCACAACCCAGTCGTGGGATTTACCTGGGCACCGCAAACGGACTTCCGGTCTCATCACGCCGCCATGTTGATGAGGTCTCGACCTCTGGCCCGGAAGTGCAGACGGTTTGTGTACACGGCGAGGGAAGATGGCGGAGGCCGCTGGGCCGGAGGCTACGGCCACCGGTGCAGGGACCGGCGACTCTGGCGACATCGCCACTAAGGGAGCCAAGAGGGGCCGCGGCAGGCCGAGGCTGAGTGACAGCGATCGGCTGCGGCAGCGGGTTAACAGCCGCAAGAAGTACGACAATCGGCGGATCTATATCGGCGAGTCGTTTGCAGTGTGGGCGGCGCTGCGGGAGCGCTACGGCTGGTCCGACAAGAGGTTAGCTGAGCACCTGGTACAGCTAGAGCAAGAGCGCAGGTGAGCCAGACAGGCCCCGCCCTTTCGGTACATGTCCCTTTCACCCGAACCGCCCCCTCTGGCACTGACCCCTGCCCTACATCCCTTAGCCCAGGTCCCGTCCACACTGTACAACGCTATCTCCTCCACCCTCTTCCCCCGTCCCCTCTCCCCCTCTATCCCATCTTGGCCCCTCTGGCCCTCTATCCTACCCTATCTCCCTCACCCCTTTCCCTCCACTTGTCTCCCCACAACCCATGTCTTTCCACCTCTCTTAGTGTCGTTGGCAAACGTGGAAGCCTTAAGTAATGACCTTCCTCCGGGGTTATTAATGTCAACAGTAGAGGGCCAAAAATCAATCCATGGGAATTTCAATGGTTATGCTTCCCCAGCCTGAAAGGGACCAACTTTTTCCAATTCTGTTTTCTATGTGACAGCCAGCTTTCAGTCCATTTGAACACAATACTTCTAACGCCATACCATGCTATACACCAGCCTTGAGCTGCACCTTGTCAAAAGTCTTTTGAAATCTACAGCCCATCCACCCCATCGGCTTTCCCTGTCAAATCTTAAAGAATTTGAGCTAAGTGGTAAAATTAAACTGTGTTCACTAGACCTTATTATACTCAACTTTCTAAACGGATTAGTTATTTTCTCTTTGAGTACTAATTCCACCATTTTGCCAACAAACAAATTTAATTTGAGACTGGGAACTGGGGCTCCAGTGAGTTTAGGGGGGGGGGCAGGAATGGGATATATTTCAAGAGAAGATGGAGATGGGTCACAGTGAGATTAAAGGGCATGATGGAAATGTGTCCCCATAAGTTTGAAGGAAATGTGAGTGTGAGCTAGGATGTGTTTAAAGAGAATGTGGAACATGGGCCACAGTGAAATGAAATGGACCCCAGTGAAATTGAACTGACAGGGAATGCAGGCATTGGTGTCCCATCAGTCAGATGACAGGTCAGTGGATTTTCCAAATAATGGGAAGGGGAATTTATTTTTATTTCCTTTTAGAGATACAGCGCAGAAAAGACCCTTCCAGCTCAATGAGCTGTGCTGCCCAGCAACTCACCTATTTAACTCTAGCCTAATCACAGTGACCAATTAACCAACTAACCATCAGGTCTTTGAACTGTGGGAGGAAACTGTAGCACCCCGAGAAAACCCACGCGGTCACGGGGAGAACGTACAAACTCCTTTAGATGGTGTCAGAATTGAACTTTGAACCCCAACACCCTGAGCTGTGATGGGGGCGTGCTAACTGCTACAATTCCGTGCCGTTTTATTCGAGTTTTACTGTTATGCCTCTCTAAATACGGTGATCACGCTTCCACAACCAATGGGGTAAAGGGTTCCAGAGATTCCACCCTCCACAAGCAATAGCTTCCACACACTTCTGTTTCAACTGACTACTCCCTAATATGCCTACTTTCCCTTGCCTATTTCTTTTGCCTTTGCCCAATTTTTGGCCACCTGAAGAAGCAGATATTACTTCATTCAATTTCTTCCTCTTTCTTAATATTTATTACTCTCTGTTGATGCTGCCTGATCTGCTCCAGCTGTTTGTGTGTATTAGTTCAATTTAATGCCTTGTCTCTTAGAGCAGTGTATTGCCATATTGCTGTGTCAACTGAGGTCAGCCCACAGAATCTTGGCTTACACTATTGAGTTATGTTGTCTTCAGAACTTGTTCTCACTTTGTCACATGTGAGATTTTTTCTGAGTTTTAGAATTATTTACATCTATAATGTGGTTTTTTCACCTTGGTAACACCCAGAAATATTTGGTTCTTGCAATTATTATATCCCCACTAGATGGCATGCATATTATTTTAGTAAGACCATAAGACTTTGGAGCAGAGTAAGGCCATTTGACCTATCAAATCTTCTCTATCATTTGATCATGGCTGATTTATTATCCCTCTCAACCCCATTCTCTTGCCTTCTCGTAACTTTTCACACCCTTGCTAATCAAGAACCTATCATCCTCCGTTTTAAATGTACCCAATGACTTGGCCTCCACACTGTCTGGCTGAAGATGCAGATGCTGGAAATCCAAGCAACACACACAATATGCTGGAGGAACTGAGCAGGCCAGGCAGCAACTATAAAAGAGTATAGTTTATGTTTTGGTCCAAGACCCTTCAGCAGGACTTCAAGAGGACTTCCATTTTGTGTGTGTTCTGTGCAATTTAAGTAGTTTTTGAATACAAACCACTGCTTTCAGTGTAACCTTTTAACATTTATTCATAACAGCTACTCAAAGTCCACAAGATCTTATAATTGGTGAATGGCTCTCTCAGATCTGGCCTTCCATGGCTGCTGTTCATTTCGAGCAACACACACAAAATGCTGGAGGAAATCAGCAAGTCAGGCAGCATCTGTGGAAGGGAGTAAACAGTTCGAGACCATTCATTAAGGCTTCTGGTGAAGGCCAGTCTCCACGTAACCTTTGATGCCATTACTAAACAAGAATCTATCGACCTACTCTTAAAAAAACAATGACTTGGTCCCCACAGCCAGCTGACATGGACTTGGACCTGCAGACACTGGCTATCGACCTCCTCAGGGATGCATATAACTTGATGTCAGTGGTGATAGGCTCCAAGTGGTCAGGAGACAATGATAGCTACTTCTCCTGTCTGGGCATTCTGCTGTAGGGAGGCAGCTTCCCCAGCACGGTTAGAAGATGATTGGCAGTTGTCTTCTTGCAGGAGGCACAATGTACAGAAACTGTCCACTCCATCCAATCAGGTCAGGCAGCAGCTATGGGGGGAAATGGACAGTCAATAGTTTGGGTTTGGATCCTTCAACTGGTCCTGCAAGCGTCCTTTGTCCATTTCCCTCCATGGATGTGGACGGACCAGCTCAGTTTCTCCAGCATCTTTGTGTGTTTGTGAACAATCTTGATTTAAAGTCGAAGTTCAGTTAATTGTCAAATACACATGTACTGCCTGAACAGCTCTGGCATCTCATTCAATATACTACAGTCATTACTCGAGTGTAGCTCTGCAGTAAATTTGAGGTTTTCAGTGAAGGTTCAGTTTGTCTGCAAAATATTGTATGGAAGCCATTTCAATGAAAGGTCTGCAGCATTATGAGTCTAGAGGCATCGGTAGGGTAGACAGCTGACACCTTTTGTCCAGGGCGGAAATGGTAAATATGAGCGGGCATAATTTTAAGGCGATTGGAAGAAAGTATAGTGCCAAAGTTAGGTTGTTTCACAGAGAGTGGTGGGCATGTGATCCATTCTGCCAGGGGTGGTGGTGGAGCTAGATAAAGTAGAGGCATTTAAGAGACTCTCGGATAGGCGGAGGGAGGGTTATGTGGGAGGGATGGGTATCTTTGAGTAGATGAAAAGGTCAGCGCAATATCATGGAGAAGGCCCTGTACTGGCGCTGTGCCTTTCTATGTCTAGATTAGCTCCTTCAGATCTCTGTTGTGATTGGAGTATTATTGAGCTTTGTAACATCAGATGCAGAGAGCTATAACATTAGAAGTTTATTCAGTTAATATTCTACCACATGAAGAGCATCATAATTGTTCAAATACTTGCAGCTTTCTCCTTTGCCAGTGTAGTTGGCAATACAGTCATCCCCTACAAACTGGTGCAGAAGTTGAGCAACCTGGGCCTTGGCAGTTCACTGTGCTCATGGATACTGGATTTTCTGAGTAACAGACCCCAAAGTGTCAGGATGGGAGAACACACATCATGTACTCTCATCCTGAACACCGGTACACCACAGGGGTGTGTTCTCAGCCCCATCCTCTATTCTCTTTTCACCCATGACTGCTCTACCATTCACTCCACCAACACCATTGACAAATTTGCTGACGATACCACCCTAATGGGTATCATATCAGACTGTGATGAGACAGCCTATAGGGAGGAGGTACAGCATTTGACAGAATGGTGTTGTCATAATAACCTGGACTTGAACATCACAAAAACCAAGGAGCTGATAGTAGACTTCAGGAAATCAAATCGCGTTGAGCACTCTGCTCTGCACATATACGGGAAAGAGGTGGAGAGAATAGAGAGTTTCAAGTTCCTCGGCGTCCACATCTCGGCTGACCTCACCTGGACTGCCCATATCTCTTATCAGGTGGGGAAGGCCCAACAGAGGCTCTACTTCCTAAGGAAGCTAAAGCATGCTCTCCTCCCTCATCACCTGCTGATCAACTTCTATCGGACAACTGTAGAGAGCCTCCTGACGTATTGCTGTGCAGTATGGTTTGCCAGCTGAACAGAACAGGAAGGACTTGCAGCGGGTGGTGAGGGTAGCAGAGCGGGTTATTGGCACAACATTACCCTCCCTCACACATTTATACTGGCAGACTTCAAAAGGAGGCTACTTGTATTTCAAAGGATCCCACTCATCCTGGACATCACATGTTTTCCCCTCTACCTTCTGGGAAGAGATACAGAGCATTAAGGACGAAAACAAAGAGACTCCTTAACAGCTTTTACCCACAAGCAGTGAAATGTATAACACCCCCTTCCCTTCTCCTGCCCCCCTCCTAAGACGGCGGCAGCTAAATGCATCACACTTCCAGGAATGGCAGGTGTGCAATAGTCCTACCCCCCCCCCCCATCCATATATTATTAATTTTGGACTGCAGTCCTGAGGTTTTAGAGTTTATTTTATGTATATATTCTTTGTCATGCTGCAAAACGTTGAGCTGCTAAACTGTGTTTCATTGCTCCACAACAATGACAATAAAGATCATCTTCTTCTTCTTCTTCTTCTTCTAGTTGTTAGTTAAAATCATCAACATCATTGTGACCCATTAAAGTCCAGTGTAAAAGATTGGATAACATGGTGCATGGGTGGCCAAGGCTGATTCTTGCCATCACTACTTGATGCATACTGTTTGGTTGGAAACAAATTATTAGGGGCGTTGAAAAATTGTGAGTTGCAATTCCACTAGTTGTTTAGAACAGTCAACAAATATTTTTAACAACTGAGTTGATTTTATTTGTTTGGTTCTGTTTTGGTAGTGCAGCTTTTAGATACAACTCACATTATTTAATGCTGACATTATTATGAAAATGAAAGATAAATATTTAGCTCCTTAGATATTTTGGTTCTTCTACATGCACATACATAATTGTAGGCAGTCCTTTGAAATCAAGGTTACATGTTCTCTTTCTGGTTGTAGGGTGACAGATAAGGCAAATGTGAGACCATATCCTCTGTTCCTCCTAGTGAGGTTTTGGGGATTGGTGTAGAGAGTGTGGTGAGCTTTTGTATTGCGTTTTTGTGGACAGTTAGAGTGTAGCTATGGTGCTCAGTGTAAGAGAGATGAAAATTTAAGTTGGCGTGCTTGCCAATCAAGCTGGCAACTTTGTCCTGATTGTGTCAAGTTTCTTGTATTGCACGGATTGTGTGCTCTCATAGTACTGCCCTGTGCCAAGGCTCAGGAGTGTTATAAAGTGTACAACTCACCACAGGAGGAATAGCTTCTGACTGTTCTCAGCCAGAGTAATTAAAATAGTCCATTGAGGTATGATGCCAGAGGATGGTGAATCTGGAATTCATTGTCACAGATGTGGAGGCTGAGTCGTTGGGTATATTTAAAGCAGAAGTTGATAGATTCTTGATTAATCAGACCATCAAAAGCTACAGGGAGAAGGCTGGAGAATGGGGTTGAGAGGAATAATAAACCAGACATGATGGAATGATGGAGCAAGCTCCATGGGCCAAGCGGCCTAATTCTGCTCCTGTGTTTTATGATCAGTAGTGACCACAACGAGGGTCTCTGTTACAGTGATGCTCTGGGGTTTTAAGAGTTGTTGTTAGATGCTCTTCACTTTTTAAAAATTGTAAACAATTAATTTAAGCCTCTAAATTCCTGCAGACTGCTTTATAATGCTCTATTTATAGAAATTAGTGAAGAAGTAGATCATTTATTTAGATTTTTTGCATAGATTATATGATTTGTTGTTCTCAATCCTGTATCATGCAATTTCAGTAAGGCCTTATCATGAAATAATACTGCTCTGTGGATTCCCTGTTCTGTAAAACCTTGTGGTTTGTCTGTTGTACCAATTTTTAATTTTGAGACTGGAGAAGAAAAGAATCTTATGCACGAACAGCAAAAAATGCTCTGCCTTCACTTTGATTTCATTATATTTCAGCAAATCAGGAGCAGAGGAACAGAACTCGAAAATTAATTCCTTACAAAAAGGTAAGCTCAGTTGGTTGAGGATATACCTTGGTAATACCTATGCAAATCTGAAGCTCAAAAGCTACTGGAAATGCAGTTTCCAGCATTAATCAGGAGTCTATCTTTTAGTTAATTTAGTGAAGATGCTGGACTGACGTTAAAGAGAGAAATTAGTTTGATACTCCTTTTGACTCATGGGTAATAAATGCAGTAATGTATGCAAGTAACCTTTTGTCTTCATTAAAATAATTTGTTACATTTTCTAATGAATTTATGTAAGTTTTATGCTTTGCTAAATGCATAATAAACAATACTAATACATTATATTTTAGGTATGTTTTTGGACTCTCTGGATACCCTGCTACCCTCACCCTCACTGCCCAACTCACAGACACACACTCATCCTACAACTGGTCAATTTTCATCTCTTACTGCTGCTATTTCACATATTTGTATACGACTGTTTGTTTTATTACAACAGTGCCAGTAACATTATACTGTTTTACCACAACATGCGCCTCGCACTTCTTGTCAACTGGTCTATATTCAGGCCATGCTGCTCAGGGACTTGTGCTAGTGTTGTTTTGTGCCTCTATGTGTTGGACCATAACTACGTGTACTGTGTGCTCGGTGTGTGACTATATGTGCTGTGCTTTTCACCTTGGCCCCACAGGAATGATGTTTTGTTTAGCTGTACACAGATGTATGGTAGAATGGCATTAAATTTGAAATTCTGCAATATCATTTATATACTTCAGGCACAGGATTTTCCTGCTTCCTTATGACCATTTGATCCTGATGCTGTTCTGCTGTCTCCCTCTTTGTCTCTGCCCCTTGTAGTGTAGGATTGTTTGGCCAAAATTCGATATTCATGTTCCTGAGGATTATTACTTTGCAGGACCTCGTGGTTCATTAACAAAAAGGCTCTTGTGGTAGTTGGTGAAATTCTATCTTCCCCTGAAAATAGTGGGGCAATTCGACACTGCCGTCATAGAGGGCACCTTTACATCAGCCAATGCTGTCTGGTTTGATACACTGAATATACGAAAACCACTGTGAACGGTCAGGTCAGCAGAAAGGGTCATTGGCTCCTGTCTACCATCATTGCAGGACCTGTATGTGCCCAGGACAAGGAAGTGAGCAGGAAATTCATTGTGGACACTACCCACCCTGCATACTGCCTTTTCCAACAGAGTCCCTTCTGGAAAGTACAATAGGACAATTAAAACAAAACCTTCATGCCATTTAAAAAAAAATCCTTCCACCAGGTAGTTGATCTAATTATAGTTATCTAATCTAATTATTATTAAACTTATAGTTTAATAATGTTCAGCGTCAGATGGTATGTTCAGTGTCAAAGATGTGGGCTGAAATTGCAAAGGGAGCTGGAAAAGGCATGTAATAAGGGAAATGTCACGATTGTAATGGGGGACTTCAATATGCAAGAAGATTGGGAAAATGAGGTTGGTGTCTGATGGCAAGAGAGGAATTCTGTTGAATGCCTATGAGATGGCTTTTTCGAGCAGCTTGTGCTTGAGCCGACTAGGGGGAAGGCTGTTTTAGTTTGGGTATTGTGTAAAAACCCAGATCTTATTAAGGAGCTTAATGTAAAGGAATCCTTAGGAGGTGTGGTTATATTATGATTGAATTCATACTGTAGTTTGAGAGGGAGAAGCATGAATCAGATGGGTAAGTATCGCAGTGAAATAAAGGGAATTACAGGGGCATGAGAGAAGAGCTTGTCTAGGTAGATTGGAAGAGGGTACTGGTGGGGATGATGGCAAGGCAGAGGTGGCTGAAGTTTCTGGGAATAGTTCACAAAGCGCAGGATGGATATGACCCACAGAAGAAGTAGTTCTTAAATGGCAGGTGTGGGCAACCGTGGCTGACAAAGGAAATTAAGGACTGCATAAAAGCCAAGGAAAGGGCATATAAGGTAGCAAAAGTAAGTGGGAAGTTGGATGATTGGGAAGCTTTAAAAATCCACCGAAAGGCAACTAAAAAGCCATAAGAAGAAGAAAACTAGCCAATAATGTAAAGCAGGATACTAAAAGATTTTTCAGTTATATAAAGAGTAAAAGGAAGATGAGGGTTGATATTGGACCACTGGAAGATGATGCCAGTAAGGTAGTAACAGGGGACAGAAAATGGCAGTTGAACTTAATGAGTACTTTGCATCAGTCTTCACTCTAGAAGACACTAGCTGTGTGCCGGAGGTCCATGAGTGTCAGGGAGCAGGAGTGAGTGACTTTCCTATTACAAAGGAAAATGAGCTAGGCAAACTGAAAGGTCTTAAGAAGGATAAGTCACCTGGACCAGATGGACGACATCCCAGGGTACTGAAAGAGGTTGCTGAAGAGATGATGGATGCATTGGTCATGATCTTTCAAGAATCATTTTGGTGGTTCATTTTGGTAGGTCAAATATGATGGCAAAATATAGTATTAATGGGAAGACTGTTGGCAGTGTGGAGGATCAAAGGGATCTTGGGGTCCAAGTCCATCGGACATCAAAGCCGCTGCGGAGGTTATCTGTGAGGTTAAGAAGGCATATGGTGCATTGGCCTTCATCAACTGTGGGTTTGAGTTCAAGAGCTGAGAGATAATGTTACAGCTGCATAGGACCCTGGTCAGATCCCACTTGGAGTACTGTGCTCAGTTCTGGTCACCTCACTACAGGAAGGATGTGGAAACTATAGAAAGGGTACAGAGGAGATTTACAAGGACGTTGTGTGGACTGGGGAGCATGCCATACGAGAATAGGTTGAGTGAACTTGGCCTTTTCTCCTTGGAGCGACGGAGGATGAGAGGTGACCTGATAGAGGTGTATAAGATGATGAGAGACAGTGATCGTGTGGATAGTCAAAGGCTTTTTCCCAGAGCTGAAATGGCTAACACAAAAGGGCACAGTTTTAAGGTGCTTGGAAGTAGGTACAGAAGGGATGTCAGGGGTTAGTTTTTTATGCAGAGAGTGGTGAGTGCGTGGAACGGGCTGCTGGCGACTGTGGTGGAGGTGGATACAATAGGGTCTTTTAAGAGGCTCCTGTATAGGTACATGGAGCTTAGAAAAATAGAGTGCTATGGGTAACCCTTGGTAATTTCCAAAGTAAGTACATGTTTGGCACAGCATTGTGGGCTGAAGGGCCTGTGTTGTGCTGTAGGGTTTCTGTGTTTCTAATCACTTGATTCTGGCATGGTCCAGAAGGACATTATTGCAAATGTCACTCCACTGTTTAAGAAGGGAGGAAGGCAAAAGAAAGGAAATTATAGGCCAGTTAGCCTAACTTCAGTGGTTGGAAAGTTTTGAAGTTTATTATTAAGGATGATAGTTACTTGGAGACTAATGGTAAAATAAGTCAAAGTCAGCATGGTTTCTGTAAAGGGAATTCTTGCTTAACAAATCTAGAGTTCTTTGAGGAAGTATCCAGCAGGGTGGACAAAGAGGGTGTGGATGTTATATACATGGATTTTTAAATGGCATTTGTTATGGTGCCACACATGAGATAACAGGATAAAATCTTATGGCATTATAGGAAAGATACTGGCATGGATAGAGGCATGGCTCACAGGCAGGAGGCAACAAATGGGATTAAAGGGGCCTTTTCTGGTTGGCTGTCAATGATTAGTGGTATTCCTGAGAGGTCAGTATTGGGACCTCTACTTTTCACATTGTTTGTCAATGATTTAGATAATGGAATTGATGGCTTTGTGGCCAAGTTTGCAGATGATACAAAGATAGGTAGTACTGAGAAAGCAATGAAATCACAGCAGGATTTACACAATTTGGAAGAGTGGGCATAAAAGTGGCATGTGAAATACAGTGATGGGAAATGTATGATTATGCATTTTGGTAAAAGGAACAATAGTGCAGATTCTTATCTAAATGGGAAGGAAATTCAAACATCAGAGGTGCAGAGTGACTTAGGAATCCTCATGCAAGACTCCCAGAAGGTTAATTTACAGTTTGAGTCTGTGGTAAAGAAGGCAAATGCCATGTTGGCATTAGATTCAAGGGGAATAGAATATAAAAGCAAGGAGATAATGCTAAGGCTTTATAAGACACTAGTCAGGCTACTCTTGGAGTATTGCCTACAGTTTTGGGCTCAATATCTCAGAAGGGATGTGTTATTGGAGAGAGTCCAGAGGAGGTTCATGAGGAAGATTACAGGAATGAAGGAGTTAACATAGGAGCATTTGGCAACTTTGGGCCTGTACTCACTGGAACTTAGAAGAATGGGAAGGGGGATCTCATTGAAACCTATCGAATATTACTTTCCAGGTGGTCAATTTCCTCACTGCCCCACCCTCTCCCTTTCAGGAAGCTCCTTAGTCACCATAACCCTAAGCCACTGCCAAAATCTGAGAGTCACACCTGACAGACCTGCTCACAGCAACACACATGAAATGTTGGAAGAACTCAGCAGGTCAGGCAGCATCTATGGAGAGGAATAAACAGTCAACGTATTGGGCCATCTTGTGGGAAGTTTAACTATGTTAACTTGACTTCTCTGTTTTGCCCACAGTAAGGAAACAAGCCATTTCCTCGTTGAAGACTCTAGTTGTGTGGTACGAACACCATAAGCAGACATGCAAGCAGGAGCCTCTGCTCTATGAACTACAACAGGTCTGTGACTGCTCAGTCGCCGTGGTGTGGCAATGCGAAGCGGGACACCAGTATCTGCAGCATATGGAGCCCATCCAGAACATCTGTCATTCCATTGCAAAGGGCAACGTGGCTACCACTGGCTCCAAGGAAAACCCAAATGGACAGCAATGTCCTGCAGAGAATCAAGAGAACAAGGCCAAAGGGGATGCTATCCAAAGGAAACCTGGGCAGTCGAATGAATTGTACATGAAGTGCGAATCGGACACATCAACCTGTGATGAGTTAGATTCGGATCACAAGTTTAAGGAATATTTCAATGTGAAACTCATTGACGTTGATGCTAGTAACACTAATTATGAGGGTGGGAACAAAGTCAATGGCAAGGCACAAGCTTTGACTTCAGTTAAACTTTCGAAAGAGGAAGAGAAGAATAAGGATCAAGACAGGACCATAGCTCATGAGCCAGCATCTCCATGTCGAGCTCAGTCACCTTGCAAGAACTCCAAGACTGAAGGCAACCACCATGCATTACCAGTAGAGCTGCCTACCCTCAATACCATTGTACAGACAGTTGAGAAGGATCCATTGTACTCCTTAGCTGCTAACTGCCCTGTAACTGTGCAGATTTCTACAGTACAGAGTTCAGAAATCACCAGTATTACAGAAGAATTAGGGCAAGTGCCCTTGGACACTGCACGAGTAAATCCCACTGAATATGAGGAAATGACTTGCACTTTCTCAGAACAGTTGACGTACGTAAATCCCGTGGGGGAATGCTACACCATTGAGGAACAGAATGAAACCACTGAGTGGAATGAGCATCCAGGTATCACTGCATTTTACCTCTGGTGCCGCTTCTCCTTCCCTTTCTCCTATGGCCCACTGTCCTATCAGGTTTCTTCTCATTCAGCCTTTACCTTTTCCACCTATTCCTTCCCTGCTTCTTACTTCATCAACCCTCTCCTTCCCCACCCATCTTCCCTAACACCTGGTTTTATCTTCTAGCTTGTACACCTTCCCCTCCTCCCGATTCTGGATTCTTCCCCCTTCCTTTCCAGTCCTGATGAAAGGTCCTGGCCCAAAACATCACTTGTTTATTCCCATCCATAGATGCTGCCTGACCTGCTGAGTTCCTACAGCATTTTGTATGCGTTACTCTGAATTTCCAACATCTGCAGAATCTCTTGTGTTTATGCTTTACTCATTCTGTTTTTTTATTCTATTGTTATTTCATATTTTCGCTTTTTCTGCATGTTGCAGGAATTGCTAATGCAATCCTCTTTATTGACAAGCCTTTATTTGAAATAGGTGGTTTCATGTCAATTTCTCATTGTCTTCTTAATGCAATTTATTTTTAATAAGCTGTCTTCATAAGTATGTATCAGGTCAATGTGTCTCAAAACATTGAATAATGTTAAGAGTTTTGCTTGCACTTGGAAACACTTTTTGGCTGATATTTGAATAGTGAAGTGAATTTAGTTGATTTTCAGAATCAGGTTTAATATCACCAGCATATGTTCGTAAAACTTATAATGTGACAGCAGTACATTGCAATTCACAATAAAAACTGTACATTGCAGTTTAAAAAAAAGTGTGTGTAGTTGAATAAATAGTGCAAAAACAGAAATAAAAAAGTGTGGGGTAGTGTGCAATGTCCATTTAGAAATCAGATGGCAGAGGGGAAGAAGCTGTTCCTGAATTGCTGAGTGTGTGCTTTCGGCCTTCTGTACGTCCTTCCTGATGGTAACAATGAGAAGAGGGCATGGCCTGAGTGCAGGGGGTCCTTAATGACAGACGCCGCCTATCTGAGGCACTGTTCCTTGAAGGTGTCTTGGATATTACGGAGGCTAGTACCCATGTTGCAGCAGACTAATTCTACATTCTGCAACTTGCTTCGATCCTGCGCAGTAGCCCCACCCCCATACCAGACAGTGATGTAACCAGTAAGAATGTTCTCCACCTATTTCTGTAGAACTTTTCGAATGTTTAAGATGACAAGCCAAGTCTCCTCAGACTCCTAATGAAATAGCGCTGTTGTCTTGCCTTCTTTATAGCTGCATCAGTATATTGCAAACAGATTAGGTCTTCAGAGATATTACAACCAGGAACCTGAAATTGCTTACTCTCTCCATTTTTGATCCCCCTTTGAGGATTAGTTTGTGTTCCCTCATTCTACCCTTTCTGAATTCTACAATCAGCTCTTTAGTCCTACTAACATTGCAAGGTTGTTGCTATGACACCATTCAATTAGCTGTTGTATCTTGCTTCTGACTGCGCTCTTATCACCACCTGAGATTCTGCCAACAATGGTTGTATCATCAGCAAATTTATAGATGGCATTTGAACTATGCGTAGCCTGCTGGTCATGGGTATAGAGAGAATAGAGCAGTGGGCTAAGCACATATCGCTGTGGTGCTTCAGTGTTGATTTTCAGTGAGGTGGAGACATTTTCAATCCGCACAGATTCTGGTCTTCTGGTTAGGAAACTGAGGATCCAGTTGCAGAAGAAAGTACAGAGGCCCAGTTCTCTTGCTTTTCAGTCATGACTGTGGGAGTAACGATGTAGAATGCTGAGCTATTGTCTATAAATAGCATCCTGACGTAGGTATTTGTATTCTCCAGGTGATGCAATGTTGCATGGTGAGCAATTGAGATCATGCTTGCAGTAGACCTATTGTGGCAACAGGCAAATTGCAGTGGGTCCAGAACCTTGCGGGAGTTGACTTAAGCCATAACCAACCTCCCAAAGCACTTCATAGATGTGAGTGCTACTGGACGATAGTTGCTAAGGCAGCTCACCTTGCTGTCTTGAGCACTGGTATGATTGTTGACCTTTAGAAGCCAGTGGGAACTTCCGTCTGTAGCAGGGAGAGTTTGAAAATGTTCTTGAACACACTTCGTTGGCTTGCGCAAGTTTTCAGAGCCCTGTCAGGTACACCATTTGGGCCTGTGGCATTGTGAGGGTTCACTCTCTAGAAAGACGTTTTGATGTCAGCCTTGAGGGCAGAGATCACAGGGTCACCGGATGCTGCACGGATCCTCATAGCTGTTTATTATTTTCCCTTTCAAAGCAAACATGAAAGGCGTTGAGCTCATCTGGGAGTGAAGCAACACTGAAATTTTTGTCATCTGTAGAAGTACGTCTTTCCATAGGTACAGTAGCATCACAGGCACGTAACATTATATAGCCAGCATTCACAAGAAAAATATAAATTAAAAATTATATTCAATGTTTACAAGAAAATACAGTTAGAACAAAAGAAGTCAATTTTTGTGTAAAGTGCTCATAGTGTTGCTAAACTGTGGTGATTAGAGTTTTGCCAGTAGGTTCAGGAACCAGTGGTTGAAGGGAAGCAGTTGTTCCTGAACCTTGTGGTCCAGGACTTCAAGCTTCTGCACCTCCTGCCTGAATAAGAAGGTGGGGAGCGGGGCAGAATACAAGTTGGTAGATGATAGGTGAGACCAGGTTTTGAGAAAGGTGGGTGGAGAAGGGTGAGGGGTGCTGGGAGAGGAGGGCTAGAAGAGGTAAGGAGCTAAAGGAGGAGGAATCTGATGAGACAGGAGAGTGGAGTGGAACATGGGAGAAAGGGAAGGCAGGGGAGGAATCCTGAGGGAGGAGAATGGAAGGTGTAAGAATGGAGAGCCAGAATGGGTAATAGAATAAAAATGAAGGATGAGGAGTAGAAATCACTGCAAATTGGAGAAATTGATATTGTCAAGTTGGAGGCTACCAAGACAAATTACAGTACAAATTACAGTTTTAAGGTGAATAATAATAGATATTTGCACACAATCTCAGCATACACTTCAGCCAACGCAGTGATGTAGTTTTTGAATGTTTCCCCAAATGAAAGAGTGAAATTGTGTGACCTTTAGTTAGCTCATCTTAAAAGGCTTGAGTTGTGCAGTGTTTGAAATTGAGCACATCCCAACTCAAACAAAATGTTTCTGCAACCTGAATTTTTTGACAGAACCTACCATTATTATCACCCTTCTCTTCCACGTAGATACAAATGCAGGGGCGGCTCAATAGCATAGCGGATAATGAATTTGTTTTGTAGTAGTAGCAATCACCGAACGGGGTTTGATTCCTGCTGCTGTCTGTAACGATTATGTACGTTCTCCCTGTTACCGCATGTATCTCCTCCAGATGCTCCGGTTTCCTCCTACATCCCAAAGTCACATGAGTCAGGATTAGTAAATTGTGGGCATGCTATATTGGCACTGGAAGCGTGGCAACACTTGTGCGTTGCCCCAACACAGTCTTTGGACTGTTGGTTGTTGATGCAGAAAAGATACATTTCGCTGTACGTTTTGATATTTGTTGTACATGTGACCAATAGCGCTAATCTTTTAATAATTTTTAAATGAAGGATTGATTTATTATCACAAGTTAATTAGATTCTAGGGTGTCTGTTATCTTTCAAAAAAAATGCTTGCGGTGCAAGCAACTATGTTGGCAGTTTGTTGATTAATGTAAAAGCAAAACTATGAATATAATCCTTCAAGGACAACAATAGCAGGTGGAGTGTTTGTGCTTATGAGATTACAATTAATTAAAAGAAGCTTTGTTAAAGATGTAATAGCAGTATTCTGAATTAGTTAATTAAATTTCAATTTAACAGCTTGATTCATGGGGTTGGACCAGCAGGAAGTGCATCTTTACAAATCTGATCAGGTATTAGTGCTATTTATTGCAATATCTAGTTTTGAACAGTTCTTCAGCAAGCTTGTATTCAGCATTGTCATGGATCTCTCCCATCTGCCACATAATCTCTTTGACCCCTACCACCAGGCAGGAGGGTCCACAGCTTTGGACAAGGACTGTTAGGATGGGAAACAGTTTCTTCCCCCAGTTCCTGAGACCACTCAGGACATTGCATATGAAGCCCCAGGAGTATTATACTGTTTAGCTTTTTACTTGAGTTGCAATGCACGTTACGCTAAGTGTCAACCTTTTGGAATATATTAATTGTTAATTTGTATATGATAATATTACGTACTTTGAGTTGTGTGTGAGTTATATGTACTGTGTTGTGCACCTCAGTTTGGAGGACTATTGTTTTGGTGGTGTGCATGCAAGTGGTTGAATGACAATGAACTTAAGATTGAATTCTGTCTGTCACACAATTACAGCAATTTTGTTCTTTGCTCCTGCAGATGTGATAGGAGAGAGAACTGTCGTTGATGGCTCTGGATTGCCTTCAGATCAACCAGGTGAAAATGCACAGGACGTGCCACATAAGTGAGTGCTGAGCTAAAGCTTCTGTGATTAGGCTTTCGGTTTCATTTTTCCACTCATCTTTGTACTTTGTATCTTTTTGAAGCTCCCATTTTATATGTACCTTAACTGATTAGGCAAAACAGATAGAAATGATAATTATTCATATAGAAGGCAAAAAGAACACGGAACAATATGGGCAATCTTTCACAATAGCTGTGCAGTGACTACACTATGTTGAGAAAGATTCCAAGCATAGATTTTGAAATGAAGTAAATTGGTTGATTACCAAAGTACAGTGAAAAGCATTCCATCCATACAGATCATTTCATCGCATCAGTGCATTGAGGTACTACAAGGAAAAAGCAGTAATAATAGAGTATAGAATAAAGTGTTATGGTTACAGAGAAAGTGCAGTGCAGGCAGACAACAAAATACAAGACCACAAAGAGGTAGATTGTGAGGTCAAGAGTCTTTCTTAATCGTAACAGGGCATTGAATTGTAAGAGCTTGCAGAGGGTTGTGGACTTGGCCAGCTCCATCATGGACACAACCCTCCCCAACTTCAAGAAAAAATGCCTCAAGAAGACAGCATTCATCATTAAGTACCATCACCACACGGGGCACGCCCTTTTCTTGTGAAGACACACATTTAACTGTTCAGGAGCAGCTTCTTCCGCTCTGAACAGTCCATGACCTCATGAATACTACTTCATTATTAATTTTTCTTTGCACTTTTGGTTTATTTTAATGCTAAGACATTTTTCTTTATTTAATTATTTACTTGAATAACGTTATTTGTAGTAATGTTATTTTTTTGCTCTGTACTGTCACAAAAAACAAATTTCATATCATATGAAACAGTGATACTAACTTGATTCTAATACCGAAGTGTAGGCTGAGTACATAGGACAGGAGTAGAATTAGGCCATTTGGCCTATCAGGTCTGCTTTGTCATTCCATCATGGCTGATTTATTAATCCCTCCCGACCCCATTTTCTTGCCTTCCCTCTATAATCTTTGATGATAAGACCATGGGGAGAACCCTTGGAGGAAAGCTGATTTTAGTTTTGTGCTCTCTTTGGACCCGAGCAGAGCAGGTACCGTACTGAGCTGTAATACCTCTGGATAGGATGCCTTCTGTGGTGCATTGATACAAATTGGCAAGGATCAAAGGGACATGCTGAATTTCTTTGGCCTCCTGAGGAAGTAGAGGTGCTGGTGAACTTCCTTAACCATGGTGTCAAGATAATGGAACTGAATGATGCTTCCATCAATCTTTCACAATAGCTGTGTGGTTGACTACAGTATACTTTGCCGAGGAAGGTCCCAAATATAGATGCCCTGTTCACCGCCCTGCTCTGGCACCACTTGCCTGTCATCATACACCCCTTCTCAGTCCACCAGTCATTTCCGAATGCTTTTCTCACCACTCCCCTTCTCCTCTATACTGGCCGTCTCCCCTCTCTAGTGTCAAACCTGATGCAGACTTTTGACCTGAAACATTATCAATTCCCTCCCCCCTCCCCCAAAAGATGCTGTTCAACTCGTGAGTTTCTCTAGCAGATTATTCATGGAAAGATTTCATTGAAACATCAGGGCATAACCTCAGAATAGAAGGATGTCCCTTTAGAACAGATGAGGAGGAATTTCTTTAGCCAGAGGTTATTCAATCTGTGGAATTCATTGCCACAGGCAGGTGTGTCATTGAATATGTTTAAAGCAGAGGATGATAGGGTGTCAAAGGTTACGGGGAGAAAACAGGAGAATGGAGTTGAGACGGATAATAAATGAGCCGTTTTGGAACAGATTCATGGGGCTAAATGGCCTAATTCTCTCCTAAGTCTTATTGTCTTATCTAGAATAGGATTGCTCTTGGGATGGGTATGAAAATGATTACTGTGTGTGTGAAGTTCAGCTTAGTTTAGTCAGGCTATGTTTCACTCAGTGATCATTGTCCAAATCAGACTTAAAGTCTTGCTTTTGAAAACACACACCCAGCAGCTGGCTATAGATTTCAGGTTTCAGCTTGGAAGTGGTGGTCAAAAGCTGAAAGACTTTTAACAATTTGATGGATAATCAGACTCAAACCCATCACCTTCATTAGTAACATACTTAGTTTTAACGTCATGTATTTTCATAGCAAAATTGTTTTAGGGTTTTTTCCAGTAAAACCTGGTGCACTGTGATTTTTCCATTTGCTCATAGTAGGAGATCAATTAACTGCAGGAAATTTTGCTGTGTTAGAATAGCACAGACCATTCGGTCAACAATGTTGTGCCGACATTTTAACCTACACTAGCCCTTCCATCTTTCTTTCATCCATGCACTTATCTAGGAATCTCTTAAATGTCCCTAATGTATCTGCCTCGACCACCACCACTGCAGCGCATTCAGTGGACCAACTGCTCATTGTGTTTAAAAAAAAACTAGCTCTGAAATCTACCCCCCCCACAGTACTTTCCTCCAAACACCTTAAAACTTGCCCTCATATTGTTCATTTCCAAAGTATGAAAGCTCCCAGTAGCCTACAGAGGTAAGAAAGAATGAATTGCTGACTTTTGATTTCCTCTGTTATTATGAGTGGGCAGTGGTAAATATGTAGGGTGCTGTTCTTTTAGTTTTATAATTATGCACCACACACATTCTAAGGTTGCCTATTTTAAGACAGACAAAAAGCGCTGGAGAAATTAAGCAGGTCGAGGAACATTTGTGGAGCCAATTGGACAGTTGATGTTTTGGGTGAAGATGTTTCAGTAGTGTTTCTTTACAGCTTTGGGAAATGTGAGGTGGTGTTGAGAAGTAGATTAACCCTCTGCTTTGGGATTTTAAACTCCCAAGCAAGTTTAAAATGGAATCGAGCTTGTGATGGTGGATTAGAAGTCAAAGTTCAAAGCATATTTATTATCAGAGTACATATATGGTACCATATAATACCCTGAGAATTACTTCCTTGAAAGCATTCGCTATAGAGCAAAGAGATAGACTGTAAGACGGGAACAGAATTAGGCCATTTAACCCATTATGTTGTTTCATCAAGACTGATCCATTTTTCCTCTCAACCTCATTTTCCTGCTTTCTCTCCATAACTTTCACACCCAGACTAATTGAGAACCTATCAACTTCTGCCTTAAATACACCCAGTGGCAATGAATTCCACAGATTCACCAACCTCTGCTGGAGAAATTCTTCCCCATCTCAACTAAATATATGTCTCTCTATTCTGAGGCTGTACCCTCTGGTCTGAGACTCCCACACTACAAGAAATATCCTCTTCACATCCACTCTCTCTAGCGTTTTCAGCATTCGCTAAGTTTCAATGCGATCCCCCCTCGTTCTGCTAAATTCCTCATACGATAACCCTTTCATTGCCACAGTCATTCTTGTGAACTTCCTCTGAACCCACTCCAATGCCAGCACATCCGTTTTTAGATAAGGGGCCCAAAACTGTTCACAATACTTCATGCCAGGCCTCACCAGTGCCTTGTGAGGCCTCAGCATTGCATCCTTACTTTTATATTCTAGTCCTCTTGAAATGAACGTTAACATTCCATTAGCCTTCCTCAGCACTGACTCAACCTGTAAGTTAACCTTTAGGGAATTCTGCACAGGGACTCCCAAATCCTTTTGCACCTCAGATTTTTAAATCTTCTCCCCATTTAGAAAATAGACGACACTTTTATTCTTTCTACCAAACTGCACGACCATACACTTCCTGACACTGTATTCCCCTCTGCTACTTTTTTGCCCATTCTCCTAATCTGTCTAAGTCCTTCTGCAGCCTCCCTGCTTCCTCAACACTACCTGCCCCTCCACTTATATTTGAATCTCCTGCAAATTTGGCCACAAAGCCATCAATGCTTTAATCCAAATTGTTGATATATGAAGTAAAAAGAAGTGGTCCCAACACTGACCCTTGTGGAACATCACTCGGTACTGTCAGCCAACCAGAAAAGGCTCTGTTTATTTCCACTCTTCGCCTCATGCCACTTGGCCAATCCTCTATCCATGCTAGGAAATTTCCTGTTCTTGTTAAGCAGCCTCATGTTCTGCACCTTGCCAAAGGCCTTCTGAAAACCCAAGTATACAACATCCACTGATTCTCCTTTGTCTGTTCTGCTTGTTATTTCCTCAAAGATTTCTCTTTAAAGAAAGCATGTTAGCATGCCTATTTTATCATGTGCCTCAGTACCCCGAGACCTCATTCTTAACAATGGACTCCACCATCTTCCCAACCACCGAAGTCAGCCTTATTGACCTGTAATTTATTTTCTTCTGCCTCCCTCCCTTCTTGAAGATTGGAGTGACATTTGCAATCTTCCAGTCCATCAGAACCATACCAGGATCTGTTAACAGATCATTACTAATGCCCTCCCTCCAGAATCTCTTCAGCCACCTCTTTCAGAACCCTGGCATGTAGTCCATTGGTTGAGTGAACTCGGCCTTTTCTCCTTGGAGTGACAGAGGATGAGAGGTGACCTGACAGAGGTGTACAAGATGATGAAAGGCATTGATCGTGTGGGTAGTCAGAGACTTTTTCTCAGGGCTGAGATGGCTAGCACGAGAGGGCACAGTTTTAAGGTGCTTAGAAATAGGTACAGAGGAGATTGTAAGTGGTAAGTTTTTTACGCAGAGAGTGGTGAGTGCATGGAATGGGCTGTCGGCGACGATGGTGGAGGCGGATATGATAGGGTCTTTTAAGACTCCGAGGTAGGTACATGGAGCTTAGAAAAATAGAGGGCTATGGGTAACCCTAGGTAACTTCTAACGTAAGGACATGTTCAGCACAGCTTTGTGGTCCGAAGGGCCTGTATTGTGCTGTAGGTTTTATATGGTTCGTGTGACTTACCTACTTTCAGACCTTTCAGCTTCCTAAGCACCTTATCCCATATAATAGCAACTATACTCACCTCTGCCCCCTGACACTCTCAAACTTCTGGCATTTAGTGCCTTCCTCAGTGAAGATCTGATGCGAGATACTTATTCAGTTAATTCGTCATTTCCATGTCTCCCATTACTACTTCTCCAGCATAATTTTCCAGAGGTCCAATATCTGTTTGCTTTTATGTTGTCTTTGACTTCCCTTGTCAGCCACAGTTGTGCCATACTGCCTTCAGAATATGACTTTTTCTTTTGGGATGTATCTATCCTGCATCTTCTGAATTGCTCCCAGAAGCTCTCACCATTGCTTTTCTGCTGTCATCCCTGCTAGTGTCCCCTTCCAATAAACTTTGGCCAGCTCCTCTCTCATACTTCCATAGTTCCCTTTTCTCCACTGTAATACTTATACATCTGACTTTAGCTTCTCCTTCTCAAATTGCAGGGTGAATTCTATCATATTATGATCACTGCATCCCAAACGTTCCTTTGCCTTAAGCTCCCCAATCAACTCTGATTCATTGTGCAACACCCAAGTTCAGAATAGCCTTTCTCCTAATGGTGCCAACCACAAGCTATTCGAATAAACCGTTTCGTAAGCATTCTACAAATTTTGTCTTGGGGTCTAACACCAAATTGATTTTCCAAATCTATCTGCATATTGAAATCCCCCATGACTATCATAACACTGCCCTTTTCTAATACAATACAATACAATGAAAAATTACACACAAACAAAGACTGACAAACAACCTGGTGGTGTGGGACCCAAGGCTCCTGTACCTCCTTCCTGATGGCAATGGCAAGAAGAGAGCACAGTCTGGATGGCGGGGGTCCTTGATGGATGCTGCTTTCTTGCGACAGTGCTGCTTGTAGATGAACTCGGTGGGGATGGCTTTTCCTGTAATGGACTGAGATATATCCACCACTTTTTATAGGCTTCTCCATTCTTGGTCAGGACAAAGCAGGTGAGTACTATCTAACACTTAGTTGCATAACCCCTATGGACAGTATCAACAGGGAACAGGACAGGTGTTCAGAATAGCTGGGTAAGTTGAAAGTAATAAAGAATGATGCATTGAGCACTACTTACTGCAAGCCTCACATAACCAGTGCTGGAGGGAATATCTTGTTGGTTCACATGATGCTTACAATGAGTTAATACACGGTAAACTGAGCAAGTGTGCTTGGTGGAGTCTGGCCATTGCTCGACTGTGCCCTTACAAAGTGCTGATGTTTACTCTTTAGAAATAACATTGGACTCACATTCATGGGCTCTACAACTCATGTTCTCAGTATTATTTATTTACTAATTTATTTATCTATCATCATTATTATCATCTGTTTTTGTCTTTTGCACATTGAATGCTCATCGGTCTTAGTGTGTGGTTTTTCATTGATTCTATTGTGATTATTCTACAGTGAATGCCTGCAAAAAATGAATTTCAGAGTAGTATATGGTGACATATACATATTTTGATAATACATTTACTTTGAACTTTAAACTTTGATTGTTAAGGATATTTGCTTTTACTTGGGGATGGGCAGCTGTAACTTTTGCTCCATCCAGTGGTAGAAACTTGCAGTTGCAGGAGGAACCATATTTTCGAATGAGGTGATAAAGCATTTACAGCGGAGAAACAGATATTTATTCTTCACATGAACCACCTCCTCCCTGTTACCTCAGGACCTTTCCTTCTTTTACTTCCTCCTTTGTATTTCATTCACTCCTGGTTAAATATTTTCTTTGCTGCCATTCTATGTGATAACAGATTCTAACTTTTAAAAATATTTCCCTCTTTGACTTATTAATGGCTATCTTGCATTTCTGGACCTGTTTCCCTTTGGTGTAATCTCCATATTGTACACTTCATTTGCATATAAGGTTGGTTGATCTCTGGGTCTTGTGGCCAGACATTTATAAATATTTTGTCCGCAAGGTGTATTGTTTCCAAATACTCTTGTGTTGTTCTTCCTTGATTTGTATGCATGTCTCAACTGAAGATACCAATGACAGGTAAAAATGAGTGTCTTTATTAAAGTTAATTGAAGCACCATGCTAATGTCCAACTTAACTTGGGCAGGTATATGAATAGCTAGTGGAGGTTGATAGGTCTGTGATTAGTAAGGGCGGCAAAGGTTTTAGGGAGAAGGCGGGAGAATGAGGTTGAGAGAGAAAATAAATCAGCCATGATCGAATGGTGGAGCAGACTCGATGGGCCAAATGGCCTAATTCTGCACCCTTGTCTTATGACCTTATGAAACATTTAGAGGGATATGAGTCAAACACAAACAAGTGGGACTAGCATCGTTTGGCATCTTGGTTGACATAGACAAGTTGGGCTGTGTGACTCCATGATTATGACTCTTTAAGATCAGCATAGCTTCCGTGAATTTTTGTTCTTTCTAGCTAAGGTGGTCACTGTAACCTTTGTACATGTCCCAATAACCAAAGTTCAAAGTAAACTTATTATCAAAGTACATATATGTCACCATGTAAAACCTTGAAATTCACTGTCTTGTGGATATACTCAATAAATCCATAGAATAATAACCATAACGGAATCAGTGAAAAACTGCACCAACTTGGGCACTCAACCAGTGTGCAAAAGACAACAAACTGCAAATACAAAAAGAAAGAAAGAATAATAATAATAATATGTAAATACACAATAAATATTGAGGACATGAGATGAAGAGTCCATAGGTTGTGGGAATATTTCAATGATGGTGCGAGTGAAGTTATCCCCTTTGGTTCAAGAGCCTGATGGTTGAAGGGTAGTAACCGTTCCTGAACCTGGTGATGTGAGTTCCGAGGCTCCTGTACCTTCTTCCTGATGGCAACAGTGAGAAGAGAGCTTGTCCTGGGAGATGGGGCTTCCTGCTGATGGATGCTGCTTCCCTGCGACAGTGTTTCACATGGATGCGTCGTTCAGTGGTGGGGAGGGTTTACCTGTGATGGACTAGGCCATATCCACTACTTTTTCATGGATTTTCCCTTCAATAGCAATGGTGTTTCTGTAGCAGGCTGTGATGCAACCAGTCAATATATCCTCCACTACGTACCTGTAGAAGTTCGTCAAAGTTTTAGATGTCATGCCAAATCTTCGCAAACTCCTAAGAAAGTAGTGATGCTACCATGATGTCTTCGTAACTGCACTTACGTGCTGATCCTCTGAAATAATAACACTTAAGGAATTTAAAGTTGCTGACCCTCTCCACCTCTGATTGTCTGATGAGGACTGGCTCATGGATCCCTGGTTTCTTCCTTCGGAAGTCTATAATCAGCTCCTTGAGCTTGCTGACATTGAGTAAGAGGTTGTTGTTGTGGCACCACTCAGCCAGAGTTTTAATCTCCCTCCTATATGCTGATTCATCACCATCTTCAATTCGGCCTACAACAGAGGTGGTCGTCAGCAAATTTGAATATGACAAACCAATAAGTTGTTAGCAGGTAACTTATTATATAGATTCTCCTATTGAGGAATTGCTCTATTGGTAAAAAATGATTTCAAATCATTAGAAAGAGGTGACATAGGGGTCGGATGGTGTTGAATCATTGTGGATAGAGCTAAGGAACTGCAAGGGCAAAGAGACCCTGATGGGAGTTGGATGCAGTGCCCCAAACAGTAGTAAGGATGTGTCTTACAAATTACAACAGAAGATAGAAAATGCATGCCAAAAGGGCAATGTTACAATCGTCATGGGGGATTTCAGTATGCTGGCAGATTGGGAAAAGCAGGTGGGTGCTGGATTCCAGGAGGGGAAATTACAGAATGCCTACGTGATGGTTTTTTTAGAGCAGCTAGTGGTTCAGCCTGTTAGGGGATTAGCTATTCTGGATTGGATGTTGTGCAGTGAAACAGAATTATTTCGAGAGCTTAAGGTAACAGAACCCCTGTGAGAAAAGTGATCTTAATATGCTTGAATTCACCCTGAAATTTCAGAATGAGAAGCTAAGGTCAGATGTATCAGTATTACAGAGGAGTAAAGGGAATTACAAAGGCATGAAGGAGGGAGTTTGCCAGAATTGACTGGAAAAGAGCACTGACAGGGATGATGGCAAAGAAGCAATGACTGAAACTTCTGGAAGCAATTCAGAAGGCACAGGATATGTACATCCCAAAGCAGAAGTATTATCTAAAGGAAAGATGACACAGCTGTGGCTCACGAGAATTCAAAGCCAACATAAAAACCAAAGAAAGGGCATATAATAGAGCAAAAATTTGTGAGAAGTTAGAGGATTGGGAAGCTTTTAAAACCCACAGAAGGCAACTAAAAAAGCCATTAAGAAGGTAAAGATGAAGTACAAAAGTAAGCTAGCCAATAATATTAAAGAGGATATCAAAAGTTTCTTCAAATATGTAAAGTATAAAAGAGAAACGAGAGTGGATATCGGACTGCTGGAGAGGTAGTAATGGGGGACAACAAAATGACGGATGAACTGAATACGTATTTTACATCAGTCTTCACTGTGCAAGACACTAGCAGTATGGTGGAAGTTCCAGATAACAGGGTGCATGAAGTGTGTGAAGTTATCATAAGTAGAGAGAAGGTTCTTGGAAAACTGAAAGGTCTGAAGGTATATAAGTTACCTGGACCAGATGGTGTGTACCCCAGGGCTCTGAAGGACATGGCTGAAGATATTGTGGAGACATTGGTAATAATCTTTCAAGGATCACTAGATTCTAGGATGGTTCTAGAAGACTGGAAAATTTCAAGTGTCATTCCGCTCTGCAAGAAGGGAGAGAGGCAGAAGAAAGGAAACTGTTAACCAGTTAGTCAGACTTCAGTGGTTGGGAAGATGTTGGAGTCGATTATTAAGGATGGGGTCTCAGAATATTTGGAGGCACATGGTAAAATGGGCCATAGTCAGTATGGTTTCCTCAAGGGAAAATCTTGACTGACAAATCTATTGGAAGCCTTTGAAGAAATAGCAAGCAGTATAGATGAAGGAGAATCAGTTGACGTTGTGTACTTGGATTTTCAGAAAGACTTTGACAAGGTGCCAAACATGAAGCTGCTTAATAAGCTATGAGCCCATGGAAAGATTCTAGCATGGATAAAGCAGTGGCCAATTGGCAGGCGGTAAAGAATGGGAATAAAGGGAGCCTTTTCTGATTTCCCTTCAGTGACTGGTTGTGTTCCACAGGGGTCTGTGTTGGTACCAATTCTTTTTATGTTAGATGTTAATGAGTTTGATGATGGAATTGATGGTTTGTTGCAAGGCTTGAAGACAGGTGGAGGGGCAGATAGTTTTGAGGAGTAGGCTGTAGAAGGACTTAGATGAGGAGAATGGGCAAAGAAATGGCAGATGGAATACAATGTTGGTAAATATATGGTCATGCATTTCAGTAGAATAAATGAAAGGGTTAACTATTTTCTAACTGGAGAGAAAATATAAAAAACTGAGGCGTGAAGGAACGTGGGAGTTCTTGTGCAAGATTCCCGAATAGTTAATTTACAGATTGAGTCTGTGATGAAGAAGGAACATGTGATGTTAGCATTCATTTCAAGAGGACTCGAATATAAAAGCAAGAATGTAATGTTGAAACTTTATAAAGCACTAGTGAGGTCTCACTTTGAGTATTATGAGCAGTTTTGGGTCCCTTATCTAGAAAAGATGTGCTGAAACTGGAGAGGGTTCAAAAGAGGTTCACAAAAATGATTCCAGTATTGAATGGCTTGTCATATGAAGAGCATTTGATGGATGTGTGCCTGCATTCAGTAGAATTCAGAAGAATGAGTGGTGACTTGATTGAAAAGTATTGAATGGTGAAAGGCATTGAAAGTGTGGATGTGGAGAGGATGATGGGGGAGTCTTAAGACCAGCGAACACAGCCTCAGAATAGAAGGGCATCCTTATAGAATAGAGATGAGGAGAAATTTTTTTGGCCAGAGAATAGAGAATGTGTGGAATTCTTTGCCATAGACAGCTGTGGAGGCCAAGTCTTTATGTATATTTAAGGCAGAGGTTGGTAGATTCTTGATTGATCAGAGCATGAAGGGATAGGGAAGAAGGCAGGAGACTGGAGTTGAGAGGAACAATGGACCGGCCATGATGAAATGGCAGAGGACACTCGATGGGCCAAATGGTCTATTTCTCCTCCTATATCTTATGGTGTAAATAGACACAATCTAATCTCTGCATCCTCTTTCAGACCAAAGAGGAAAAAACGGGGTCACGTTATTGATGCTGATGGAATGTTTCAGCTGTTTCATTGTCCGCATGAAGGATGCAACCAGGTCTACATCACATTAAATAGCTTCCAGGCAAGTACCCACCTGCTATAGTTCAAACTTGTTTGAAAGATTGCAGAATCATAAGTTTGTTAGTAACTTGAGAAGGGAAAGAAAAACACCATGAATTCCTACTAACAAGAGGAAATCTGAAGATGCTGGAAATCCAAGCAACATACACAAAATAATGGAGGACCTCAGCAGGCCAGGCAGCATTTATGAAAGAGACTGAACAGTTGACGTTTCGGACTGAGACCCTTCAGCAGGTCCTGCTGAAGGTTCTTGGCCCAAAATGTTGATTGTTTATTCTTTTCCATAGATGCTGCCTGGCCTGCTGAGTTCCTCCAGCATTTTGAATGAATTCCTACTATCCTATTTGCAAGAGGCGGGCAAGGCAACCTTGTTGTTAGAGATAACCTGGCAAGGTGCAATATTGATAACAATTCTTTCAGTATTGATAAATTTGTATAGTTCCATTTGATTTGTGTGCAGTATGACAATACTGAAAAGCTAATGTCCATGTATAAGATCTGATAACTTTACCTCTACTTTTCATGCATGGAAATTGGGAATGTGGTCAACTGATTAACTGGCTTTTATTTAAAAGCACAAGAGATTCTGCGGATGCTGGAAATTCAAAACAACACACACACAAAATGCTGGAAGAACTCAGCAGGTCAGGCAGCATCTGTGGATAGGAATAAACAATCGAACTTTCGGGACTGCTGAAGAGTCATGCCCTGCTGAGTTCCTCCTGCATTTTCTATGTGTTTACTTTAAAAAAAAATCATTAGAATTGAAATTCAGCATTTTAAATATGCAACAAAATGGAAACAAGATGATCAAAACAACTCAAGTTATCTTAATTTGAACAAAGCTATTGAATTAGAATAGACTGCATTCCTGCAAGAACAGCATTTTTGTGTCCACAAATGTTCCAAGTAGCTTACTCAAGCTAAGTATTTTTAATTTACAATGTTATTAATAAATAAATTCATGTCTTTCTTTGCTTGTTGATTGTTAAAACAGAATTTACCTTGCTGACGCTGTTTGTAAGAGTAATTTTATAGCAGCCTTTCAATGCGTGAGTGGCATGGGAGCATGGCGGTTAGTTAATGTATCGCTCTGCAGAGCCAGCTGTAAAATCAAGCTTCAATTCACAATATTGTCTGTAAGGAGTTCCTGCGTTCACCCCGTGACTGCATGGGTTTCCTCCGGGTGCTCCAGTTTTCTCCCACATTCCAAAGATGTATGAGTTCGGGTTAGACATATGACAAATAACGCTAATCTTTTTTAGGACGGCAAGGTAACAGCATTTAGCGTAATGCTGCTACAGCACCTGCAGACACTGGTGGTGTTCATTTTCCTCTGCTGTCTGTAAGGAGTTTGTACATTCTCCCCATGACTGCATGGGTTTCTTTCAGGTGCTTCAGTTTCCTCCCACATTCCACAGACGTACATGTTAGGGTTAGTAAGTTGTGGGCATGCTCTGTTGGCGCTGGAAGCATGGCGCCAGTTGCAGGCTGCCCCCAACACATCCTTGTTGACTTGATTTGATGCAAACAACTCATTTCACTGTATGTTTCAATGTACATGTGAAACATACAGCAAATCTTTTCTATTCTCCTCGTGACTTCTCTTCCCTTCTGTGAGATCACCATTCCTGCAGGATCTACTGGTCATTCACAAAGGACTGGAACAGCTGGATTGACAATCACAATGTTCTATGATCTATTTAGATTGCTTTTGGGTAGGTTAAAGGGTCAGCACATTGTGGGCCAAAGGGCCTGTGCTGTACTGCTCTGATCTATGTTCTGTCTTCCTATGTGGAAAATGTAAATTTGATTATAACTAACCCAGAGCTGCATGCTATCCATTACAATGTTAGGCAGCATCTGTAGAAAGGAGTAAACAGTCTGGCCCTATGGCTCAGAAGGGTATGGAAAGGAAGAAGGCAGCAGTAATAGGAGACTCTATAGTTGGGTCAGACAGGTGATTCTCTGGACGCAGGAAAGAAACACGGATGGTAGTTTGCCTCCCAGGTGCCAGAGTCCGGGATGTTTCTGATCACGTCCACAATATCCTGAGGGTAGAAGGTGAACAGCCAAACGTCGTGGTACATATTGGTATCAACGACATAGGTAAGAAAAGAGAGGAAGTCCTGAAAACAGACTATAGGGAGTTAGGAAGGAAGTTGAGAAGCAGGACCAGGAAGGTAATAATCTCAGGATTACTGCCTGTGCCACGGGACAGTGAGTATGGAATAGAGTGAGGTGGAAGATAAATGTGTGGCTGAGCGATTGGTGCAGGGGGTAAGGATTCAGATTTCTGGATCATTGGGACCTCTTTTGGAGTGGGTGTGACCTGTTCAAAAAAGATGGGTTGCACTTGAATCCAAGGGGGACCAATATCCTGGCAGGGAGGTTTGCTAAGGCTACTGGGGAGAGTTTAAACTAGAATTGCTGGGGGGTGGGAACCGTACTGAAGAGACGGAGGAAAGGGGTGTTGGCTGACAGATAGAGAAAGCTTGGAGACAGTGCGAGAGGGAGGATAGGCAGGTGATAGAGAAGGGATACGCTCAGACCAATGGTTTGAGACGTGTCTATTTTAATGAAAGAAGCATCATGAACAAAATGGATGAGCTTAAGAGCATGGATCAGTACTTGGAGCTATGATGTTGTGCCCATTACAGAGACTTGGATGGCTCAGGAGCAGGAGTGGTTATTTAGAGTGCCAGGCTTTAGATGTTTCAGAAAGGACAGGGAGGGGGGCAAAAGAGGTGGGCCATGGCACTGCTGATCAGAGACAGTGTCAGGGCTGCAGAAAAGGAGGAAGACATGGAGGGATTGTCTACCGAGTCTCTGTGGGTCGGAGTTAGAAACAGGAAGGGTCAGTAACTCTACTGGATGTTTTTTATAGGCCACCCAATAGTAACAGGGACTTCAGGAAGCTGATAGGGAGACAGATTCTGGAAAAGTGTAATAATAATAGGGTTCTCGTGGAGGGAGATTTTAATTTCCCAAATATTGATTGGCATCTCCCTAGAACAAGGGATTTAGATGGGTGGAGTTTGTTAGGTGTGTTCAGGAAGGTTTCCAGACAATATGTAGATAAGCCTACAAGAGGAGAGGCTGTATTTGATCTGGTATTGAGAAATGAACCTGGTCAGGTGTCAGATCTCTCAGTGGGAGAGCATTTTGGAGATAGTGATCACAATTCTGTCTCCTTTACCATAGCATTGGAGAGCGATAGGAACAGTCAAGTCAAGTCACTTTTTATTGTCATTTTGACCATAACTGCCGGTACAGTACCCAGTAAAAACGAGACAATGTTTTTTCAGGACCATGGTGCTACATGAAACAGTACAAAAACTACACTGAACTACGTAAAACAACACAAAAACTACACAAGACTACAGACCTACCCAGGACTACATAAAGTGCACAAAACAGCGCAGGCATTACAATAAATAATAAACAAGACAATAGGCACAGTAGAGGGCAGTAGGTTGGTGTCGGTCCAGGCACTGGGTATTGAGGAGTCTGATGGCTTGGGGGAGGAAACTGTTACATAGTCTGGTCGTGATGGCCTGAATTCTTCGGTGCCTTTTGCCAGATGGCAGGAGGGAGAAGAATTTGTATGAAGGGTGCGAGGAGTCCTTCATAATGCTGTTTGCTTTGTGGATGCAGCCTGTGGTGTAAATGTCTGTAATGGCGGGAAGAGACACCCGGATGATCTTCTCAGCTGACCTCACTGTCCACTGCAGGGTCTTGCGATCCGAGATGGTGCAATTTCCAAACCAGGTAGTGATGCAGCTGCTCAGGATGCTCTCAATACAACCTCTGTAGGATGTGGTGAGGATGGGGGGGTGGGAGATGGACTTTTCTCAGCCTTCGCAGAAAGTAGAGATGCTGCTGGGCTTTCTTTGCTATGGAGCTGGTGTTGAGGGACCAGGTGAGATTCTCCGCCAGGTGAACGTCAAGAAATTTGTTGCTCTTAACGATCTCTACGGAGGAGTCATCGATGTTCAGCGGAGAGTAGTCGTTCCGTGTCCTCCTGAAGTCAACAACCATCTCTTTTGTTTAGTTCACATTCAGAGACAGGTTGTTGGCTCTGCACCAGTCTGTTAGCCGCTGCAACTCCTCTCTGTATGCTGACTCATCATTCTTGCTGATGAGACCCACCACGGTTGTGTCATCGGCGAACTTGATGATGTGGTTCGAGCTGTGTGTTGCAGCACAGTCATGGGTCAGCAGAGTGAACAGCAGTGGACTGAGCACACAGCCCTGGGGGTCCCCCGTGCTCAGTGTGATGGTGTTGGAGATGCTGTTTCTAATCCGGACTGACTGAGGTCTCCCAGTCAGGAAGTCTAGGATCCAGTTGCAGAGGGAGATGTTCAGGTCCAGTAGGCTCAGCTTTCCAATCAGTTTTTGAGGAATGATTGTGTTGAATGCTGAACTGAAATCTATGAACAGCATTCGAATGTACGTGTCTTTTTTGGCCAGGTGGAGCGTGATGGCACTGGTGTGTGTTGAACGGTTGGGACAGTACGCGAACTGCAGGGGGTCCAGTGAGGGGGGCAGCAGGGTCTTGATGTGTCTCATGACGAGCCTCTCGAAACACTTCATGATGGTGGATGTGAGTGCAACTCACATGGTAGTCGTTGAGGCAGGACACTTAAGACTTCTTTGGCACGGGGACGATGGTGGCGGCCCTGAAGCATGTAGGAACGATGGCGCTGCTCAGGGAGATGTTGAAGATGTCAGTGAGAATATCTGCTAGCTGGTCTGCACATCCTCTAAGCACTCTGCCAGGAATATTGTCTGATCCAGCAGCCTTCTGTGGGTTGACCCTGCACAGGGTTCTCCTCACATCGGCCACGGTAAGACACAGCACCTGGTCGTTTGGAGGAGGGGTGGTCATCCTCGCCGCCACATCATTTTCTGCCTCAAAACGAGTATAGAAGTTGTTCAGCGCATCTGGGAGGGAGGCATCACCCGCACAGTCAGGTGATGTTGTCCTGTAGTTGGTGATGTCCTGAATGCCCTTCCACATGCGCCGCAAGCAAGTTAGCCAACTTGCCACAGGCAAGTTAGGAAAGCATTTAATTGGAGTAAGGGAAAATATGAAGCTCTCAGGCAGGAACTTGGAAGCATAAATTAGGAACAGATGTTCTAGGGATATGCACGGCAGAAATGTGGCAAATGTTCAGGGGATATTTGCATGGCATTCTGCATAGGTATGTTCCAATGATACAGGGAAAGGATGGTAGGGTACAGGAACTGTGGTGTACAAAGGCTGTTGAAAATCTAGTCAAGAAGAAAAGAAAAGTTTACAAAGGGTTTAAAAAACTAGGTAGTGATAGAGATCTAGAAGATTATAAGGCTGGCAGGAAGGAGCTTAAGAATGAAATTAGGAGAGCCAGAAGAGGCCACGAGAAGGCCTTGGCGAGCAGGATTAAGGAAAACGCCAAGGCATTCTACAAGTATGTGAAGGACAAGAGGATAAGATGTGATAGAAAAGGACCAATCAAGTGTGTATGGAACCGGAGGAGATAGCAGAAATACTTCGCTTCAATATTCACTACGGAAAAGGATCTTGGCAATTGTAGGGACGCCTTACAGTGGATTGAAAAGCTTGAGCTTATAGACATTAAGAAAGACGATGTGCTGGAGCTTTTGAAAAGCATCAAGTCTCCGGGACTGGATGAGATGTATCCCAGGCTACTGTTGGAGGCGAGGGAGGAGATTGCTGAGCCTCTGGCAATGATCTTTGCATCATCAATGAGGATGGGAGAGGTTCCGGAGGATTGGAAGGTTGCAGATGTTGTTCCCTTATTCAAGAAAGGGAGTAGAGATAGCCCAGGAAATTATAGACTAGTGAGTCTTACTTCAGTGGTTGGTAAGTTGATGGATAAGATCCTGAGAGGCTGGACTTATGAACATTTGGAGAGGCGTGATACGATTAGGAATAGTCAGCATGGCTTTGTCAAAGGCAGGTTGTGTCCTTACGAGCCTGATTGAATTGTTTGAGGATGTGACTAAACACATTGTTGAAGGTAGAGCAGTAGATGTAGTGTATATGGATTTCAGCAAGGCATTTGATAAGGTACCCCATGCAAGGCTTATTGAGAAAGTAAGGAGGCATGGAATCCAAAGGGACCTCGCTTTGTGGATCCAGAACTGGCTTGCCCACAGAAGGCAAAGAGTGGTTGTAGACAGGTCATATTCTGCATGGAGGTCGGTGACCAGTGGTGCGCCTCAGGGATCTGTTCTGGGACCCCTTCTCTTCATGATTTTTATGAATGACCTGGACGAGGAAGTGGGGGATGGGTTCATAAATTTGCTGATGGCACAAAGGTTGGGGTTGTTGTGAATAGTGTGGAGGGCTTTCAGAGGTTACAGCGGGACATCGTTAGAATGCAAAACTGGGCTGAGAAGTGGCAGATGGAGTTCAACCCAGATAAGTGTGAGGTGGTTCATTTTGGTAGGTCATATGATGGCAGAATATAATATTAATGATAAGACTCTTGGTAGTGTGGAGGATCAGAGTGATCTTGGGGTCTAAGTCCATAGGACACTCAAAGCTGCTGTGCAGATTGACTCTGTGATTAAGAAGGCATACAGTGCATTAGCCTTCATCAACTGTGGGATTGAATTTAAGAGCCGAGAGTTAATGTTACAGTTATATAGGACCCTGGTCAGACCCCACTTGGAGTGCTGTGCTCAGTTCTGGTCACTTCACTACAAGAAGGATGTGGAAACTATAGAAAGGGTGAGAAGGAGATTTACAAGGATGTTGCCTGGATTGGGGAGCATGCCTTATGAGAAGAGGTTGAGTGAACTCGGCCTTTTCTCTTTGGAGCGCGGAGGACGAGAGGTGACCTGATAGAGGTGTACAAGATAATGAGAGGCCTTGATCATGTGGATAGTCAGAGGCCTTTTCCCAGGGCTGAAATGCCTAACACGAGAGGGCACAGTTTTAAGGTACTTGGAAGCAGGTACAGAGGAGATGTCAGCGGTAAGTTTTTTACACAGAGAGCGGTGAGTGCGTGGAATGGGCTGCCAGCAACGGTGGTGGAGGCGGGTACAATAGGGTCTTTTAAGATACTCCTGGATAGGTACATAGAGCTTAGAAAAATAGAGGGCTGTGGGTAACCCTAGGTAATTTCTAAAGTAAGTAAATGTTCGGCACAGCATTGTGGACCAAAGGGCCAGTATTGTGCTGTAGGTTTTCTATGTTTCTAGCCAACCTTTCAGGCCGAAACACTTCGTCAGGACTTTGAGCCCTAATGAGCGATCTCAGCCTGAAATATCGACTGATCATTTCTTTCCATAGATGCTGCCTTAACTGCTGAATTGCTGCAGCATTTTGTGTGCGTTACTCTGGATTTCTGGCATCTGCAGAATTTCTTGTGTTTACGCTTGCCATTTATCTTTTTTTTTTATGATTTTAAAAAGGAAAAGCTTGGTATGGCACATGCCAAAGCATATTGAATACAGAACCTTGTACTGAAGTGCCATACCTTGTTATAGACAAGCACAAGGGCAATAATCCATATAGGAGATCGTTACTAAAAATAGATGGTTAGCCTGTTAATTTGTTTATGACAAAGCCACCATAAAACTCTTTGAATGTAAATGGTTATGTGAGGCATGATTGTTGAATAAATAGGCAATTTCAATGTAATAGTTCTGATATTAATGATGATGTCACTCTGCTTATACTCCTGCCAATATGCAACTAGAAAAATTCCACTTGATCTATTTTAATATGCCTTGGTGAAGGGTTTCAGCTCAGATTGCTTGTTCTTTATTCCTCTCCATAAATGTTGCTTGATCTGCAGAGTTCCTCCAGAATTTTGTTGGTCATTTTAATGTGCCATTATGTTGCTTCTACAGTAACTTAATTTCCCATCTCTACTTTCTCATACTACTATCATCACGGTGATGAATCTGATAGACCTGAAACTACCAGTGCACCTCCCCTTACCTCCCTCCCTTATGGCATTCAAAATTTATAAACCAGATATAGGCCACAGTTGGAAAAAAGACAATCAGTAATTGTGCTGCTTGTGTTAATTCAAAGTTCAAAATAAATTTATTATCAGAGTACGTACATGTCACCATATACTGTCTTGAGATCCATTTTCTTCTGGGCATTTACATGAAAATAAAGAAATACAATGGAATTAATTAATGAAAAACTATACATAAAGACAAACAAACAACTAATGTGCAAAAGAGGGCAAATTGCACAAATTTGAAAATAAATAAATAATAAATAACGAGAACATGAGTGGTAGAGTCCTCTATAGGTTGTGGAATCAGTTCAGAGTTGAGGTGAGTGAAGGTATCCACAGAAATGGATACATTACAATTTAGAATGTGAAACGGTACAGCACAATGCAGTCCCTATCAGTCTAACTCTTCCCCTCTTCCCTCCTACACAACTCAGTACAGTTTTCTTACATCCATGTGCCTAGTGCATCAGCCTCTATCACCTCCCCTGGCAGTTTGTTCCAGACGCACTGTCTTAAATAAAAAAAACAACTACCTCTGGCATCGTTCTAAACTTTCCGTCATTCGCCTTAAATGGATGTCCTCTGGTATTAGCCATTTCCACCCTTGGAAAAAGATGCTGGCTGTCCACTTTATCTATTCCTCTCATAATCTCGTACACCTCTCACTCTCCCTCAGCTCCCCCCCCCCCCACCTTATTCTGGCTTCTTCCCCCTTCCTTTCCAATGGTGATGAAGGGCATCGGCCTGAGGTGTCGACTGTTTCTTCCCCTCTTTAGGTGCTGCCTGACCTGCTGAGTTACTCCAGTATTTTGTGTTTATCGCTCAAGATTTCCAGCATCTGTGGAATCCCTTGTGTTTATGACTTGGCAACTGGATCTGCCCACGAAAATGATCTTTCCCACAGAATAGGACTTGGTTAGACAATAGATAAAAGGCCTATGTTCACCACCAGAATGCTAATGTAAAGAAAGGAATGTAAAGAATGTGTAAGACAGAAGTGTTTCCTCATTTCATTTACAACAATATTCATTCCTGTCCAGAATCATGTGAACCTTGTGCACAGGAAGGGGAAAACGAAAGTCTGCTCACACCCAGGTTGCGGGAAGAGGTTTTATTTATCAAATCACCTACGGAGACATATGATCATTCATTCAGGTGAGTTCCACAAACTTCTGCACTTCAAGAAAGGCATAGTTTCTTTTAAATGAAGAGTTTGTTTTATTTTGAATTTGTAGTCTGTTCATAAGGAATGGAAACTATGAAAATTTTTTTTTTGCATGTTTGCGTAATGGTTAACATAACACTATATAGCGTCAGCAAACACACGTCGGGGTTCAGTTCCCTCCACTGTCCGTAAGGAGTTTGTGTGTTTCCTCCGGGTGCTCAGGTTTTATCCCATATTCTGAAAAGAAAGATGTATGGGTTAGGGTTAGTTAGTTGTGGGTCCGCGATGTTGGCACCAGAAACATGATGACACTTGCAGACTGCTCCCAGCACATAGCAAATGATGACACAAACTGACGCATTTTCGATGTACATATGACAAACAAAGCTAATCCCTTAATCTTCTTTACATTTATTTTGAATAATGCAACTACCATAATTGGAAAGTTTTTGTGAGCTAGTTACCAGCTGCAGGCTCTGCAGATTGTTAAGGAGATGTTTTATATGTAATGCCATCTTATTGCACATCAAGCCATTTTGGATCGGGCTGCATTGTTTAATCCAAGTAGGTTCATTAGGTCCCTGTAACTCATTATGTGGTTACTGTATGTTCTTATCATTAAATGACATTGATGAAATTGCAGATCAGGCTAGTTTAGCACAAGGACATATCAAGATGAATTTCTCAGTTCCATTTGTTCAACTAGCTGCTTTAGGAAAAGATTGTGACAATAAAATTTTACCCTTTCCATTAGAGGCAGACTCAGGCTTCTAGGAGAAGCTCAGGAGATAACGTGATCTGGTCCTAAAATTTATAAAGTCATTCAGCATGGAAACAGGCCAAGATGCCCACCCAAGCTAGTCCCATTTTAAAGTGAGTGACTGCTCTTTCATTAGCTGTGATTAGCTTTATTTGTCACAAAGAATACAGTGAAATGTGTCTTTTGTGTCCGATCAAATCAGTAAGGATGTGCTGGGGCAGCCTGCAAGTGTTGCCATGCTTCTGGCACCAATGTAGTATGGCTGCAACTCACTAACCTTAATCTGTGTGTCTTTGAAATGTGGGATGAAACCGGACTGCCCATAGGACCCCCATGCAGTCATGGGGAGAACATACAAACTCCTTACAGGTAGTAACAAGAATCAAGCCCCGATCTTTTAACTGGCACCCTGAGGTGATGTGCTAAGCACCAAGTTACCATGCTGTGAAGTTTTTGAACACTTGAGAGATTGGAGAACATAAATAAAAAAGCGGAGCTGTACTTTATAAACTGTGGAATACAAAGATTAACTTGCACAGGCTATGATACTGTTAGTGTGGGGAAATGTGTTTATGGCAAATAAGACCATAAGATATAGAAGCAGATGTAGGCCATTCAGCCAATCAAGTCTGCCCCACCATTCAATCATGGGCTGATCCAATTCTTCTAGTCAACCCCACTCCTCTGCCTTTTTCCCATACCCTTTGATGTCCTGGCTAATAAGAACCTGTCTGTCTCTGCCTTAAATGCACCCAATGACATGGCCTCCATAGCCGTTCATGGCAACAAATTCCACAGATCTACCACCTTCTGGCTAAAGTAATTTCTCCGCATCCCTGTACTAAATGGACGTCCTTCAATCCTGAATTTGTGTCCTCTTGCCCTAGACTCCTACCATGGGAAATAACTTTGCCATATCTAATCTGTTCAGGCCTTTTAACATTCAGAATGTTTCTATGAGATCCCCCCTCATTCTCCTGAACTCCAGGGAATACAGCCTAACAGCTGCCAGACATTCCTCATACGGTAACCAATCTCCAACGTGAGATTCTAACTATTTAATTGTTGGCTCTGAATATTCAGAAATACTGTGGTATCATGTGAAAAGCTTTTAAATAAGGCACTAAGACATAGGAGCAGAATTAGGCCATTTGGCCCATCGGATCTTTGCCACCATTCAATCATGCCTGATTTATTATCCTTTTCAATCTCCACATCGTAGTCAGAATGTTGATCTTAAGGCTTTAGCTCTTTGAGGTTTCAGCAAAGAGAGGCTTCACTCAAAGGAAACAAAGCTCTTTTTTTCCTTCACTTCTTTATATCTGCTCAGCTTGAACAGTAGGGATGACAGGCAGGATAGTGAAGTGCTTCTCTTGTGGGATGTGGGAAGGCAGGGAGACCTCCAGTGTCCCTGACGACCACAACCACAAGAAGCTGCAGCTGGATGCACTTCTAACAAACCGTGTTAAGGAGTTGGAGCTGGAATTGGATGAACTCAAGATCATTTGGGAGGCTGGTTGGATGATAGATAAGACAGATAAGAAAAGTAGTTACACTCAAAGTGCACGACACAGGAACTGGGTGATCAGAAGCGGAAAGGAGTTAAGGAACCAGTACAGAGTACCCCTGTGGCTGTCCCCCTCAACAACAGGTATAACACCTTTGGATACTGGTGGGGGGTGGAGTGATGACAAACAGGAAGGTCACAGAGGTCGGGTATCTGGCACTGGGTGTTTCTCTGTGACTCAGAAGGGAAGGGGGAGAAGAGGTATGCTATGGTGATAGGGAATTCATTAGTTATGGGAATTGACAGAAGGTTCTGTGGGCGAGAACAGCATTCCAGACGGTATATTGTCTCCCAGGTTCTTGATAGAGTTCTCAGAATTCTTAAGTGGGAGGGAAGGCATGAGGTTTTTAGATCACCAGGCTCTCTTCAGGGGAGGGTGGGACCTGCATGGAAAGGAACTAGAGGGGGGCGACTCATGTCCTAGCGGGAAGGTCTGTTAATGCTGCATGGTGGGGTTTAAATTAGAGTTGCGGGGAGATGGGAACCAGATGCCAGAACAGCTAATGGAGAGGTTGTGGAGGCAGGTGTTGGTAAGACATCAAAAAGAGTTGGGAATCAAATGGTTGAGCATGGTGCGACTAGTGTCTCGATCTACCTATATTTAGATGAAAGAAGTATCATAGAAAAGGTAGATGGTAGTGCTGAAAGTGAGGTAGCTGGTTACAAACAGAGGCAATATGTCGTGAGGAGGGCAAAATTCCAGTCAACAGGATGAGTTGCAATGTGAAAGGTGGACAAAATCGAAAAGGGTGAATACAGGACTGAAAGTGTTGTATCTGAATGTGTGCAGTACACAGAATAAGGTTGATGGACTTGCAGCAGGGTTGCAGATTGGCTGGTATGGGATCGTGGCTGAAAGATTATAGCTGGGAGCTTAATGTCCAAGGATACACATTGTATTGAAAGGATAGGCAGGAAGGCAGTGGGGGTGGCGTTGCTCTGTTGGTAAAATATGAAATCAAATCATTAGAAAAAGGTGACATAGGGTTGAAACGTATTGAATTGTTGTGGGTCGAGCTAAGGAACTGCAAGGGTGAAAAGCCCTGATGGGAGTGGTATACAGACCCTGTAAGGATATAGCCTACAAATTACAGCAGGATGCATCTTCTAGATAGGAGATAGGAGATAGAAGAAGAAATAATAGTAGTCATGGAGGACTTCAATCTGCAAATAGATTGGGAAATTCAGGCTGGTGCTGGATTCCAGGAGGGGAATTCTAGAGTGCCTACGAGATGGCTTTTTAGGGCAGCCTGTGGTTGAGCCCACTAGGAGATCAGGTACTCTGGATTGGGTATTGTGCAAAGAACCCCAGAATTGATTAGAGAGCTTAAGGTAAAATAACCCTTAGGGGAAGGTGATCATAATATGATCAAATTCACCCTGAAATTTGAGAAGGAGAGGCTAAAGCTAAAGTCAGATGTATCAGTATTGGAGTAGAATAAAGGGAATTATAGAGACGTGGGATAGGAGTTGGCCAGATAGTTTGGAAAAGAAAACTGGTAGGGATGATGGCAGAGCAGCATTGGCTGGAATTTCTGGAAACAACTCGGAAGGCACAGGAAGTAAACATCTCAAAGAGGAAGAAGTATTCTAAGGAACGATGACACAGCTGTGGCTAACAAGAGAAGTCAAAACCAGCGTAAGAGCCAAAGAGAGGGCATATAATGGAGCAAAAATTAGTGGGAAGTTAGAGGATTGGGAATCTTTTAAAAACCAACAGAAGAGAACTAAAAAAGTCATCAAAGAGGTAAAGATGGAATACAAAAGTAAGCTAGCCAATAATATTAAAGAGGATACCAAAAATTTCTTCAGATACATAGTGTAAAAGAGAGATGAGACTGGATATTGGACCGCTGGAAAACTATGCTGGAGGGGTTGTAATGGGAGACAACAAAGTAACAGATGAACTGAGTAAGTATTTTGCATCAGTCTTCACTGTGGAATGCACTAGCAGTATGGTGGAAGTTCCAGGTGTCAGGGGTCATTGAAGTGTGTGAAGTTACCATTGCTGGAGAGAAGGTTCTTGGGAAACTGAAGGTCTGAAGGTAGATAAGTCACCTAATCCATAAGATCATAAGATATAGGAGCGGTATTAGGCCATCTGGCCCATCGAGTCTGCTCCACCATTCAATCATGGCTGATCCTTTTTTTTTCTCCTCAACCCCAGTTCCTGGCCTTCTCCCCGTAACCCTTGATTCCATGTCCAATCAAGGACCAATCAACCTCTGCCATAAATACACCAATGACCTGGCCTCCATAGTTGCCTGTGGCAATAAATTCCGCAAATTCGCCACCCTCTGGCTAAATAAATTTCTCTAGCTCTGTTTTATAGACACCCCTCTGTCCTGAGGCTGTGCCCTCTTGTCCTAGACTCTCCCACCACTATGAGACACATCCTTTCCAAGTCTACTCTGTCTAGGCCTTTCAATGAGGTTCTTCCCCACCACCACCCCATCCTTCTGAATTCCAGCGAGTACAGAGACAGAGCCATCAAACGTTTCTCATAAGATAAGCCTTTCATTCCTGGAATCATCCTTGTGAACCTCCTCTGGACCCTCTCCAATGCCAGCACATCTTTTCTAAGATGAGCGGCCCAAAACTGTTCACAATACTCAAGGTGAGGCCTCACCAGTGCCTTATAAAGCCTCAGCATCACGTCCTTGCTCTTGTATTCGAGACCTCTTGAAATGAATGCTAACATAGCATTTGCCTTCCTCACCACTGACTCAAACTGCCAGTTAACCTTCAGAGTGTAGTGCACAAGGACTCCCAAGTCCCTCTGCATCTCAGATTTCTAGATTTTCTTCCTGTTTAGAAAATTAATCTCTACTACCAAAATGCATGACCATGCATTTTCCAACATTGTATTTCATTTGCCCATTCTCCTAATCTGTCTAAGTCCTTCTGCATCCTAACTGTTTCCTCAACACTACCTGCCCCTCCACCAATCTTCATATCGTCTGCAAACTTGGCAACAAAGCCATCTATTCCATCATCTATGTCATTGACATGCAGCATAAAGAGACGTGGTCCCAACACCGACACCTGTGGAACACCACTGGTCACTGGCAGCCAACCAGAAAAGGTTCCTCCTACCAATCAGTCAATGCTCTAACCATGTTAGTAACTTGCCTTTAGTACCATGGGCCTTAAACTTGGTAAGCAGCCTCATGTGTGGCACCTTGTTAAAGGCCTTCTGAAAGTACAAATATACAACATCCACTGCATCCCCTTTATCTATTCTACTTGTAATCTCCTCAAAGAATTGCAAATGGTTCATCAGAGAGGATTTTCTCTGAAGGATACCATGCTGACTTTGTACTACCTTGTCCTGTGTCACCAACTACTCCAACACCTCATCCTTAACAATAGACTCTAACATCTTCCTAACCACTGAGTTCAGGCTATCTGGTCTATAATTTTGTTTCTGCTGCCTTCCTCCTTTCTTGAGTGGAGTAACATTTGCTATTTTCCAGTCCAGTGATTTATGAAAGATCATTTCTAATACCACCACAATCTCTAACGCTACCTCCTTCAGAACCCTGGGGTGCTGTTCCTCTGGTCCAGATGGTGTGCACCCCAGAATTCTGACAGAGGTGGCTAAAGAGATTGTGGAGGCATTAGTAATGATCTTTCAAGAATCACAAGATTCTGGAATGGTCCCAGAAAGTTGGAAAAAGAGTGGGCTCCCTCACCTCTGACCCTCTTTCTCTCCCACACAGAAGCCCCTCAGGGGCTGAGTCTCCTCCTTTATTACCTGTATACCCTGAGCGTATTGCCACCCGCGGCTCTAATCTGCTAATTAAATTTGTGGATGACACTACATTGATTGGCCTCAGCTCAAACAATAACGAGGTGGCCTACAGGGAAGAAGTCATCTCTCTGACACTGTGGTGTCAAGAAAACAACCTCTCCCTCAATGTCGCAAAAACAAAGGAGTTGGTTGTGGATTACAGGAGAAATGGAGATAGGCTAACTCCATTGACATCAATGGATCTGGGGTTGAGAGGGTAAGCAGCTTCAAGTTCCTTGGCATCCACATCACCAAGGACATCCCATCTGTGTGGTGAAAGTTTGTTGAGGAAGTTTGATATGGGCCCCCAAATCCTAAGAACTTTCTACAGGGGCACAGTTGAGAACATCCTGACTGACTGCATCACTGCCTGGGTACGGGAACTGTACCTCCCTTAACAGCAAGACTCTGCAGAGAGTGGTGTGGACAGCCCAGTGCATTTGTAGTGGTGAACTTCCCATGATTCAGGACATTTACAAGGACAGGTGTGTAAAAAGGGCCTGTAGGATCACTGGGGACCCAAGCCATCCCAACCACGATCTTTTGCAGCTGCAACCATCTGGGAAGTGGTACCGCAGCAGAAAAGCCAGGGCCAGCATGCTCTGGGACAGCTTCTTCCACCAGACCATCAGACTAATAAAACTCACGCTGACTTGAGTGTACTCTATATTACATTGACTGTTCTATTTATTATAGATGTTTATAAATTACTATGATTACAGATTTCACATTTAGATGGAGATGTAACATAAAGAGTTCTACTCCTCATGTATGTGAAGGATGTAAGAAATAGTCAATTCAATTCAATTCAAATTTCAAATGTTACTTCCCTCTTCAAGAAGGCAGAGAGGCTGAAGAAAGGAAACTATAGAACAGTTAGTTTGACCTCAGTTGTTGGGAAGATGTTGGAATCAATTATTAAGGATGCAGTCTCAGGGTACTTGGAGGCATATGATAAAATAGGCCATAGTTTCCTTGAAGGAAAATCTTGCCTGACAAATCCACTGGAATTCTTTGAAGAAGTTACAAGTAATATAGACAAAAGACAATCAGTTGATGTTGTGTAATTGTATTTTCAGAAAACCTTCATCAACCTTTATCAAACATGAGGCTGCATAACAAGCTAAGAGCCCATGATATTACAGGAAAGATTCTAGCATGGAGAAAGCAGTGGCTGATTGGCAGGGGCAAGGAGTGGGAATAAAGGGAACCTTTTCTGACTGGTTGCTGGTGACTAGTGGTGTTCCACAGGGATCTGTGTTGGAACTGATTCTTTTTATGTCATATGTTAATGATTTAGATGATGGAATTGTTGCCTTTGTTTCAATGCTTGCAGAAGATATGACGAGGGGCAGGTATTTTTGAGGAAGTGGGCTACAGAAGGACTTGTGGAGATGAGATAAGACAGATGAGAATGGGCAGAGAAATGGCAGATGGAAAACAGTGTTGGGAAGTGTGTACTCATGCACTTTGGGAGAGCAGATTTGGGCCTCATCGAAAGAATGTGCTGAAACTGGAGAGGGTTCAAAGGAGGTTCATGAAAATGATTCAAGGATTGAATGGCTTGTCACATGAAGAGTGTATGATGACCTTGGGTCTGTATTCACTAGAATTCAGAAGAACGAGGGGTGATCTCATTGAAACCTATCGAATGGTGAAAGGCCTTGATAGAGTGGATGTGCAGAGGATGTTTCCTATGGTGCGGGAGTCTAAGACCAAAGGTCACGGGCTTACAATAGAGGGGCGTCCTATTAGAATGGAGATGAGGAGGAATTTTTTTTGGCCAGAGAGTGGTGAGTCTGTGGGAAGTCTTTGCCACAGGCAGCTGTGGAGGCCAAGTCTATATATATATATTTATTTTTTTTTTAAGGCTGAGGTTGATAGGTTCTTGATTGGCCAAGGCATGAAGGGATACAGGGAGAAGGCAGGGAATTGGGACTGAGAGGCAAATAGGATCAGCGATGATGAAATGACAGAGCAGACTTGATGGGCCAAATTGTCTAATCCTGCTTCTGTATTTTATGTTCTTATAGTCTAACCTTCGATGCCTTTGTTAATCCAAGAACCTATCAACCCTCGCTTAAAGTATACCCAATGACTTGGCCTCCACAGCCGTATGTAGCAATGAATTCTATAGATTCACTCTTCTCTAGCTAAAGAAATTCCCTCATCTCTGATCTAAAGGATTGTCCCTTCTATTTTGAGGCTGTGCCCTGTGGGCATTGACTTCCCCTCTATAGGAGACATCTGCTCCATGTCCATTCTTTCTAGCCCTTTCAATAAGTTTTAAAGAGATGCCCCCCTCATTTTTCTAAATTCCAGCGCGTACAGGTCCAGAGCCATCAAACACTCCTCGTATATTAACCTTCTCATTCCTCTGACCATTCTAGTGAACCTCCTTTCTTAGATAAAGAGACCAAAACTGCTCACAGTTCTCCAAGTTTAGTCTGTTCAATATAAAGCCTCAGCATTATATCCTGGCGTACATATTCTAGTCCTCTTGAAATGAATGCTAACTTTGGATTTGCCTTCTTTACCATTGATTCAACCTTAACCTTAAAGGAATCTTTCATAAGGGCTCCCAAGTTCATTTACACCCCTCATTTATGAAATTTCTCTTCGTCTGTGCCTTTTTTCCCTTCTACCAAAATGCATGACAATATACTTCCGAAAATCCAAGTAAACGATATCTACAGACTGTCCTTTGTCGATCATGTATCTTATTTCCTTAAAGAGTTCTAACAGATTCCTCAGGTAAGATTTTCCCTTAAGGAAACCATGCTGACTTTTATCATGTGCCTCTAAGTACCCTGAAACTGTATCCTGAATAATGGACTTCAGCATCTTACTAACCACTGAAGTCAGGCTAAATAGCTTATAAGTTCCTGTCTTTTGTCTGCCACCTTTCTTAAGGAGTGGAGTGATATTTGTAATTTTTCAGTCCTCCAGAACCATTTCAGAATCTAATGATTCTTGAAAGATCTCTATTAATGCCTCTACAATCTCTTCAGCTACCTCTTTCAGGACCCTGGAGTAAAGTCCATCTGATCCATGTGTTCCTATCTACTTTTAGACTTTTCAGCTTCCCAAGTACCCACCCTCTCCTTACTAATAGCAATCACACTCACTTCTGCCCCCGACACTCTTAATTTTCCGGCATACTGCTAATGTCTTCCAAAGTGAAGCCCATTACTATATATATTAAATTCATCCGCCATTTCTTTGGCCCCCCGTTACTACCATTATTTTCCAGCAGTCTGATGTCCACTCTTACTACTTTTTTACTCTTTTTATATATATCTGAAAAAAAGCATTGGGTATTCTCTTTTATATTACTGGCCAGCTGAGTTTTCCTGTATGTATCAGGAATTTAGCCTGAAGATTTAACTGTGATAAGCTCAGACAGCTTTCTGCCCCCGTGTTTCTCACTGGATCACTTGTTCTGTTTTAAGTTCCACAAGCACCAAGGGTAGAGAAGGATGAGTTTAGAGCTATTACCTTGATGAATAAACGTAGGACCAAGTGTCTGAGTGATTAGTATGTGGTACCCGAGGCAAGAGAGTATAAATTTCTTCAGTCTGCAATTGTATAGCTTGCTTTGGAGGTTAGCAGACAGCTCTTTCCATTAAAGTGATATCCAGTGACATATCTGGTCGTCATTAAACCCCTCATGCTTTCCAAAAATAATCTGCCCTGAGAATTAAGAAAGTCCAAGACATGACAGGGGATGGTAGTTGAAAGCTGGTCTGGGAACTCAGTCAGTGCCAGACCAGGAATTTATAAACCACACAGTCCTGTGACAAAATTGGGGTGACACTTGTGTAACTTGCTCCCTAAAGTAGTATTATATAACACGACATTTTTCTCATGTGTAAATAAGATGAAAATTCACTTCTTTCCTTCGCTTCAGCTGAGCAGATACATTCAGAATGGACTGCAGGGCATGATGAATATTACTGGTGGACCCTTATGATTTATGAAAATAGACAGAAGGCCTCCAGTTTTAAGACTATACTTTTAACAGAATGTTTAGAAAAGTCCTGTTTCTAATACTTTCAGAAATCATTTAGGTCTGAGGGAGCGCTCCATGCCTGATCTTTCAGTTAAGATAAGATAATTGATTCCATATTCAGCATAACGGTTGTGAAAGGAGGAGTTTTGGGCAAATAGTTTGCCATAATATAACATTCTGTGCTGACTCAAGACTTCTCTGTCATGTCTGTGCACCTCTGCCAATCTGCAGTAAAATCCTAAATCTTGGCGGCAATAAAATTAGGTCTGTGCTAAAATTTAAGAGTTCAGATTAATTGTCATTCTCTCAGGTGAGAAAACAGGTTTGTGGACAAAGTGTGGAAATCCATAAAAGTTAACTTTCAGATTGAGTTGGTAGTAAGAAAGGCAAATGCAATGTTAGCATACACTTTGAGAAGACTAGAAAAGAAAACCAAGGATATAATGCTGTGACTTTACAAGGCATTGGTAAGACCACACTTGGAGTATTGTGAGCAGTTTTAAACCCTTTATCTAAGAAAAGATGTACTGATGTTAGAGAGAGTCAAGAGGAGGTTTACAAGAATGATCCTGCGAATGACAGGGTTAATGTAGAAGCATTTGATGGCTCTGGGCCTGTACATGCTGGAGTTTAGATAAGAGTGACCATGGAGAGGATGTTTTGCAATAGTGGGACAGTCTTGGACCAAGCGCACAGCCTCAAGGACAGATGTGAGGAGGAACTTCTTTAGCCAGAGAACGATGAATCTGTGGAATACCTTGTCACAGACAGCTGTGGAGACCAAGTTGTTGGGTATGTTTAAAGTGGCGGTTGATAGATTATTGATTAGTAAGAGTGTCAAAGATTATGGGGAGAAAGAAGGAGAATGTGCTTGAGTTAGAAAATAAATCAGCCATGATCAAAAGATAGAGTAGATTCAGTGGGCAGAGTGAACTAATTCTGCTCCTTTGTCTTATGGTCTTATTTTGGATGTGGTAAGATTGTGGTTATTAGCTACTAGACTAAAGAAGAAAAGATCTCATTCATTTGAGGTCAACGTTCTGAAGTTTCCACTAAATAAGTTTTTATCCAAAATGAATGAACCATCTCTGAACCTAATTTCATAGTTTCCTTCCACCTAGGAGTGCGAGATTTTATTTGTGAAACATGTGGGAAGTCATTTAAAAGGAAGAATCACCTCGAAGTTCATCGAAGGACACACACGGGCGAGACACCACTCCAGTAGGTTTACTATTTAAGTAAATGTTATCTTGGGAATGCAGATGAAGCAAATGCTTGTAGATCCCTCATTTGTCCGTAGCACATCAGTTAGATATGCTTAAGAGTTCAGTGCTGTGGAGCCAACCCTGACCATGGGGACTGTATGTGTAGAGGTTGCGTATTTTCCCCCTGAACATGGGTTTCTGGGATATTCTTTGGTTACTCCTGCATCCCAAAAAATGGTTAAAGGACAAAGTAAGTTTATTATCAAAGTCATTGGTGGTGTTTGCTTCAACGACCAACACAGTCTGAGTGTGTGCTCAAGACAACCTGCAAGTGTCAAAGCTCAAAGTAAATTTATCATCGAAGTATGTATACATCATCATAATGCTACATTGAGATTCATTTTCTTGCAAAACTGCACACAAAGTCTGACAACCAACCAACGTATGAAAGAAAGCAATCTCTGCAAATTAAAAATAAATAATTCTGGGCACATTGGTTGTAGAGACCTTGAAAGTGAGTGCATAGATTTGCAGAATCAGTTCAGTGTTGTAGTGAGTGAAGTTATCTATGCAGGTTCAGAAGCTCGATGGTTGTACGGTAATTATTATTCCTGCAACTGGTGTTGTGGGACCTAAGGCTGCTATACCTCTTGTAGTGAGAAGAGAGCATGGCCTTATATGGTGATGGTCTTTGATGATGGATGCTGCTTTCATATGTCAGTGCTCCTTGTAAATGTGCTCAATGGTGGGGAGGGTTTTTCCATCATTTTTTACAGGCTTTTCTGCTGGTGGGTATTGGTGTTTCCCTAGGTTAAGATTAGTTACTTGGCTGCTGTACTGCATATTAGCAGATGAAAAAGAATTGAAGGAGAATAATGGCGAGCAGTGGCATGGTAGTGTAGTGGTTAGCATAACACTTTACAACGCTTACAACTGCAGTTCAATTTGTCTTATCAATGATGGACAGAAAGCATTCAGTTGGGGTGCACAGTGGCCTGGTATGGCAATAGCTCTGTGTGTGATGCAAGAAACTGCAAAGAATTGTGGACAAAGCTGAGCAAACTATCTGTAAGGAGGTTGTGTTTTCCCCCTGTGACCACGTGTGTTTTCTTTCTGTGCTCTGGTTTCCTCCCACATTCTAAAGACATACGAGTTAGGGTTAGTAAATTGTGGGCTTGCTTTGTTGGCCCCTAGCATGTCCTTGGGTTGTCTTGGTCATTGGTGTAAACAATGCATTTCACTGTATGTTTCAATGTATATGTGATAAATAAAGCTAAATTTATAAGATCTTTAATCTTTAAAGGGAAGTAACAGGAGTAGAAATGAATTAATAGGCTTGTTCTACTGACAGCCAACATGGAATAACTGGGACGAAGTTCTAGAAATCATAGAGCACTACAGCACAAAATCAAGTCTTTCAGCCCATCTAACCCATGCCAAACTATTATTCTGTCTAGTCCCATCGACTCACGTCTGGGCTGTGGTCATCCATACACCTCCCATCCGTGTAATTATCCAGACTTCTCTTAAATATTAAAATAAAACCGGCATGCACCACTTCTGTGGGCAGCTCATTCCACACTCTCACCATCCTCTGAGTGAAATTGTACCCCCTCGTGTTCTGTTATAATGAAAAGTGAAATGAATAATGAATAGAAAAAGAATTTGTAACCATTATTTTCATTATAATGTTCAAACTTATTTATTTTGAAGTTCAAAGTAAATTTATTATCGAAGTACATATTCGCCGCCATATACTACCTTGAGATTCATTCTTCCATTCACAGTAGAATAAAAAAATGCAATAGAATTAATGCAAAACTATACAATAACAAAGACTGACAAACAATCAATGTGCAAAAAAAGACAAACTATGCAAATAAAATAATAAGTAAATAAATAATACTGAGAACATGAGTTGTAGCCTTGAAAATGAGTCTGTAAGTCGTAGAATCAGATCACTGTTGAGGTGACTGAAATTATCCACATTGGTTCAGGAGCTTGATGGTTGTAGGGTAATAACTGTTCCTTAACCTGGTGCCAAGGCATGGCCAGGACGGTGGAGGTCCTTGATGATGGATGCTGCTTTCTTGTAGCAGTGCTCCTTGTAGGTGGGTTCAGTGGTGGGAAGCTTCTCCTGTGATGGACTAAGCTATATCTGCCATTTTATTAGGCTTTTCCATTCATGGGCATTGGTGTTCCCATACCAGACAATCATGCAACCAGTCAGCATATTGTACATCAATAGATGTTTGTTAGAATTTTAGTTGATATACAAAATCTGTGCAAACTTCTAAGAAAGTGGAGGCATTATCGTGCTTTCTTTGAAATGGTACTTACGTTCTGGTCCGAAGACAGATACTCTGATGTGTTAATGCCAAGGAATTTAAGGTTACTGATTTAATTCTGGTGAAACCACCTGCAGTTATGACTACTCTGCCCCTACAATGTGCCCTTTGCTCTTCCTACCCAGAGTTTTGTAAAGACTTGCAAACTCATTACTTGACGCAAACAACTTCCATCTCACTAGATTCCATCTGTGAAAAGATAGAAACATAGAAAATAGGTGCAGGAGTAGCAATTTGGCCCTTCGAACCTGCACCGCCATTTATTATGATCGTGGCTGATCATCCAACTCAGAACCCTGCACCAGCCTTCCCTCCATACCCCCTGATCCCCGTAGCCACAAGGGCCATATCTAACTCCCTCTTAAATATAGCCAATGAACTGGCCTCAACTGTTTCCTGTGGCAGAGAATTCCACAGATTCACCACTCTCTGTGTGAAGAAGTTTTTCCTAATCTCGGTCCTAAAAGGCTTCCCCCTTATCCTCAAACTGTGACCCCTCGTTCTGGACTTCCCCAACATCGGGAACAATCTTCCTGCATCTAGCCTGTCCAATCCCTTTAGGATTTTATACGTTTCAATCAGATACCCCCTCAATCTTCTAAATTCCAACGAGTACAAGCCCAGTTCATCCAGTCTTTCTTCATATGAAAGTCCTGCCATCCCAGGAATCAATCTGGTGAACCTTCTTTGTACTCCCTCTATGGCAAGGATGTCTTTCCTTAGATTAGGGGACCAGAACTGCACACAATACTCCAGGTGTGGTCTCACCAAGGCCTTGTACAACTGCAGTAGTACCTCCCTGCTCCTGTACTCAAATCCTCTCGCTATAAATGCCAGCATACCATTTGCCTTTTTCACCGCCTGCTGTACCTGCATGCCCACTTTCAATGACTGGTGTATAATAACACCCAGGTCTCGTTGCACCTCCCCTTTTCCTAATGGGCCACCATTCAGATAATAATCTGTTTTCCTATTTTTGCCACCAAAGTGGATAACTTCACATTTATCCACATTAAATTGCATCTGCCATGAATTTGCCCACTCACCCAACCTATCCAAGTCACCCTGCACCCTCTTAGCATCCTCCTCATAGCTAACACTGCCGCCCAGCTTCGTGTCATCTGCAAACTTGGAGATGCTGCATTTAATTCCCTCATCCAAGTCATTAATATATATTGTAAACAACTGGGGTCCCAGAACTGAGCCTTGCGGTACCCCACTAGTCACTGCCTGCCATTTTGAAAAGGTCTCGTTTATTCCCACTCTTTGCTTCCTGTCTGCTAACCAGTTCTCTATCCACATCAATACCTTACCCCCAATACCGTGTGCTTTAAGTTTGCACACTAATCTCCTGTGTGGGACCTTGTCAAAAGCCTTTTGAAAATCCAAATATACCATATCCACTGGTTCTCCCCTATCCACTCTACTAGTTACATCCTCAAAAAATTCTATGAGATTCGTCAGACATGATTTTCCTTTCACAAATCCATGCTGACTTTGTCCGATGATTTCACCGCTTTCCAAATGTGCTGTTATCACATCTTTGATAACTGACTCCAGCAGTTTCCCCACCACCGACGTTAGGCTAACCGGTCTATGATTCCCCGGTTTCTCTCTCCCTCCTTTTTTAAAAACTGGGGTTACATTAGCCACCCTCTAATCCTCAGGAACTAGTCCAGAATCTAAGGAGTTTTGAAAAATTATCACTAATGCAACCACTATTTCTTGGGCTACTTCCTTAAGCACTCTGGGATGCAGACCATCTGGCCCTGGGGATTTATCTGCCTTTAATCCCTTCAATTTACCCAACACCACTTCCCTACTAACATGTAAAGATAGTAACATACTGTGACCCAGTTATTTTCCTTGATGCCAAAAGTATTTTACAGCTAGGCTTCACAACTATCTGTGGAAGAATGGCTTCGCAAAAGTATAACGTTTCAATCTTAGGGGTAAAGTTCTGAATCAGATAGAATCAGCATAGTCTTTGTGTAAGCTGAAAAAGAAAGGGGTTCATATCATTGGTTTGTGTTGCCTGTAATTAACGATGAAGGATCAACTTTATTTGCCATAAATATTTACATGTATTAGGAATTTGCTCTGGTGTTTTGGTTAAATGCAACAACATTAAAACAATTATAAAGAATTATATGTAAAAAAAATTAGAGGTTAAAGTATGAATATGGAATGAAATGTGGATAAATACATAAAAGCTTGTACACTCAGGAGCCACTTTATTAGGTACAGGAGTGGAACCCAGTGTGGTCTTCCAGTACCGTAGCCCATCCATACAAGATTGGACAGGTTGTGTACTCAGAGATTCTGTTCTGCACACCACTGTTGTAAACTGAGCTTATCTGAGTCACAGTGGCCTTACTGTCAGCTTGAATCTGTCTGGCCATTCTATGACTTCTCTCATTAATAGGGAGTTTTCACCCACAGAACTGCTGCTGACTGACGTTTTCTTTCTTTGCACCATTCTCTGTAAACTCGAGACAATGTTGTGCATGAAAATTCCAGATTAGCAACTCCTGAGTTATTTGAACCACCTTGTATGGCACCAACAATCATTTCACGGTCAAAGTCACTTTGATCACATTTCTTCCCCATTCTGATGTTTGATATAGCCATAGAATTGGGTCATTTGCTATTCATTTGTTCAGCTTCATTCTTCTTCTGCCTTCTCCTGATGACCCTTAACCCCCTCACCAATCAAGAACCTGTCAATCTCTGCCTTAAATACACCCAGTCACTTACTCTCCACGACCCTCAATGGTAATGAGTTCCAGATTTACCACCCATGCAACTGATTTTCTACTTCAAATTGAAGTATTAGTATTGGGTTTATTATTGTCACATGCACCAAGATATAGTACCTTGCATACTGTTTATACAGCACAAATCATCGCACAGTGCATTGAGCTAGAGTAAGGGAAGAATGCAGAATAAAATGTAAATGCTACCTAAAATGCAGTGTTGGTGAATGATGAAAGCGCAAAATCATAACAAGGTAACAAAGTGGGATAGTTTGGCCAGACGTTATGGTCGGCATGGGCAAAGTTGGCCAAATTGATCAATTTCTATGCTGCCTGTGTCTATGATTCTAGAAAACAATAAATTTGATCTTTTGAGGATATCTATGCAAGATCATAACAAGTTAGACTGAAGCCAAAAGTCCATCATATCATACAAGAGGTCCATCCAAGATTCTGATAATAGTAGGGTAGAAGCTGCTCTTGAATTTCCTGTTACGTACTTTCAGGCTTTTGTATCTTCTGCTTGATGGGAGAGCCGAGAAGTTGTAACCTGAGGTTCCAGTAAATTATTTACAGGCAATAGATTGCTGTGGGAATGGAAAGGCAACTAGGTTTCTTTGGATGAATTAGCTAAGTAGGTTTTACTGCCAACAATTACCAGTGAGCCTGTACCAAATTAAGAACTCAAATTCAGGTTAGTTTATTGCTATATTCACCAGGGTACCATGAAATTAATTGTATGAAGTTTGCAGAGTTAAATAGCATACTGTGTAAATAGTGTACTTTCTAAATAGTGGTATTGTACAAAGATAGGGCAGATAGTATCGAGAAAATGGAGTCTGCAGAAAGACTGGACAGATTAAGAGAATGGGCAAAGAGGGAGCAGATGGGATAGAGTGTAGGGACCACTTTGGTTGCAGGAATAAAGGTATATACTCTTTTCTAAAAGGGGAAAAATTGAGAAATCAGAGGTGCAAAGGAACTTGGGAGTCCTTATGCAGAATTCCCAAAAGGTTAATTTGGAGGTTGAGTCAAGGTATGGAAGGCAAATGCAGTGCTAGCATTCATTTCGAGAGGACTGGAATGTAAAACCAAGGATGTAATGCTGAGGTTTTATAAGTCATTGGTCAGGCCACACTTGGAGTACAGTGAATAGTTTGGGATCCCTTATTTGAGAACGAATGTATTGGCATTGGAGAGGGTCCAGATGATGTTCGCGAGAATGATCCTGGGAACGAAAGTGTTAACATATGAGGAGCCTTTGATGGCACTGTGCTTGTACTTGTTAGAGTTTAGAAGAATGAGGGGAAATCTCGTCAAAATCTATCAAATATTGAAAGGCCTAGATTGCATGGACATATTTCCTATAGTAGGGGAGTCTAGGACCAGAAGGCACAGCCTCAGAGTGAAAGAATGTTCCTTTAGAACAGAGCTAAGGAGGATTCTCTGTAGTCATAGGTTAGTGAGTCTGTGAAATTCATTGCCACAGATATCTGTGGAGGCCAAGTCATTGGGTATACTTAAAGTGGAGGTTGATAGGTTCTCTTTTTTTTTTAGTAAGAACATCAAAAGTTACAGGAAAAAGACAGGAGAATGGGGTTGAGAAGAACAATAAAACCACCAAAATGGAATTGTGGAACGTACTCAATGGGCTGAGTGGCCTAATTCTGCTCCTATGTCCTATGGTATTAAATAAACAGGGAAAAACTAATGGTCCAAGTACCGGAGAATAGTGTACCAGAACCTTGGACAACACTAGGTGCTAATGAGGTTTATATTCATCAGGCTTTTTCTTTTGTGTTCAAAGGTGTGAAATATGTGGCTATCAGTGTCGACAGAGGGCTTCGCTGAACTGGCACATGAAGAAACACGACACCGAGATACAGTACAACTTCACCTGCGAATACTGCGGCAAGAAGTTTGAGAAGATGGACAGCGTCAAATTTCATAAGCTAAAGAGTCACCCTGAGTGTCAGACCCTGTGACCTTGCTGGACTTGGACTGCTGTGACAAGAGGAGCATGCACAGATCCTCCTCGCCATCTCATAATGTCTGTGCAAGCACTGTTAATTCAAAAATGAGATTTTATATTTTCAGCTTCTCTATAGTAAAAATTTTCAAGCTGTTAGGGGGTAGGGTGGGTGTTGCTGACACGGGGGACATGCAGTAAGCTTACTTGAATCCTGGGACAAAGCAGTCACTGAGAGTGGTGTCCTGCTCGGGGTAAAGCCTGACCCAGCCACAGCCAAACTGTGAGAGATCTGAGCGCAAAGACCGTTATCAGCAAATAAAAAGTGTAGGGAATTAAAGACTTGGAGTCATAGAGCTCTGCAGCACAGAAACAGGCCGTTTGGCCCATCTAGTCCATATTGAACCGTTATTCTGTCCGGTTCCATCGACCCGTACCTGGACCTAGCCTTCCATACCCCAAATTATCCAAATTTCTCTCAAATGTTGAAGTTCCAATATTATTGATATATTTTCTGCAGGTAGGTGACTAGAACTGTTCTGCATGCACATCACTATTGATCAAGTATTGGGGGCAAACAATGATATCAAACATATCAAACAAAATCTGGAGGAACTCATAAGTTGGGCAGCATCAATGGAGGGAACTAAACAGTCTATGTTTGGGCTGAGACACTTCATCAGAACAGTGGACTAGGGAGAGCCCTGATGAAGGCAAAAAGCAACAAAGCCACTGGTGCTGACAGGATCTCAGTGTAGATCTTGAAGTAAGGTGAACCAGCACTCCGGCACTGCATGCGTGCCCTGTTCACGAAGGTCTGGGAAAAGGAACATCTACCCTCAGCTTAGGGATGTTGTAATAGTGTCCATATTCAAGAACTTGTCAAATACAGTCAATGTTCTTGCATGTATCCTACAAAGTTGACTGCTTACTTCCCTTCATAGGGAACTGACTTGTTGAGTTCCTCCAGATTTGGGTGTAAAACAAAAGTAGCCCCTAGATCTTGAAATTCCATTCGATAACATTGCAGTCTGGTTCTGGTCTTTGGCTTCTCTTTCCCTCCTTGGCGTGATTCAAATCTAACCCAAAAGATCTCTCAGAATTCATACCCTAGTCTGACAGAAGATTCGATTCCATCGGGCTTGGGTCAGGTAGCCAAGCTGTGTTTCTGAAACGACTGCTGCTGAAGCCAAAGACAGGGTTGGTACTGAACTTGTTAATTATCCCTGAATTAAATGGTGTACTTTTAGAACTCCTGGCTGCCATTGGATCTTCTTGTGACTTGTATCCGGGTGGCACACCATGTTAGTAAGGTTGAAGTTGCACTGGTGTAAGCAGTGAGATAGAGTAGTGTTTCAGAGATCTCCCATAAACTTGTCAACAGGACTGAGCAATCATTAGAATGACTGATAAGCACAGAGATTCTACAGGTCCTGGAAATTGTGAAGAATGTACACAAAATGCTAGAGGAACTGAGCAGACCAGGCAGTATCTATGGAGTAAAATAAACTCCCAATGAAAGATCTTGGCTTGAAACACTGACTGTATTCTTGTCTGTATACACTCCCTGATCTGTTGAGTTCCTCCAGCACTTGGTGTTGTTCCATTAGAAGACCATTGAAATCTAAGAGCTGAATTAGGCCATTTGACCCATTGGGTCTGCTCTTCTATTCCATCATGGCTGATTTATTATCCCTCTCAACCTCATTTTCTGCCTTTTCTGGTAACCTTTGAGAACAATCAAGAACCTTTCAGTCTCCACTTTAATATACTCAATGACTTGGCCTCCACAACCATCTGTGTCAATGAATTCCACAGATTCACTACATTCTGACTAAGAAAAATAATTCTCCTCCTCTCTGTTCTAAAGGAATATCCTATTCTGAGTTGTGCCCTCTGGTCCTAGAGTTCCCCTGAACATTCTATCCATGTCCACCCTATCTATGCCTTTCAATATTTAATGAAATCGTCCCACTCATTCTTCTAAATTCCAGCGAGAACAGGCCCAGAGCCATCCTTACATATTAACGTCATTCTCATGCACCGATGGACCCTCTCCATTGTCAGCACATCCTTTCGTAGATAAGGACCAATAGTAAATGTCATCTTAGATTCCTTTGTTTGCATCCTTGTCTTGGTTTACTAAATAGCTCTGGTCCCCTGCTGTGCAAAGGAATGCACGTTATCAAGGACCTTTCTTGCCTGGGTTGCCTGCACATTATCTGTAAACTATTCATGCCTGGACATTATCTTAGTCCTAGCCTTGTCATGGCTTCCATATCTGCATCTTCATCTGGTTTTCAAAGCAGTACTCTTTGATAATAAGAAAGAGGTGACAGGTAGGACAAGTACTTAACTGATTTTCAGCATATTCCTTTATGCCCTAGGCAATCAGCCAAGCGGAGAAACCATCCAGAGGAGTGGGCACGGAGATGCTTTGCTCCTTGCAGAAGGATAACCACAAAAGCTAGGAGAATAAGCAAGATCTCTGAAGCCAGCCCTCCAGAGCAGAGCATGACTTGGGGATAGGAGCAGGACTAATGACATCTCTCAAAGGAGCCCTATCCCACTTTTCTTTAACCCATGCATCTAAAGCACGATGCTTTTTCCTATCCTGCTCTCACACAGTGCTAACGCATGAGTGTTTATACCTATGCCATTTGGGTCTTCTTAATGTTAAGCAAGCCATCAACAAAATGACTGTTTACAAGTTCAACCAAGACGGTGACAAATATTTGAATGTACATTGAAAGTTTTAATTTTGTGGTGTTTTATGTTAGTAAACGTCAAATTATTTTATTGTAAATTTTGGTTGTTATTTTGCATCTGATGCCAAGGGTATTTTTATTTTGCGGTTTTCCAACTTGAATTTGGATGTCAGTCAGTTCCCATGGGTGATGTATGGCCACTTAAAATAGAACATGAAATAGGCAGGAGCTGTGATATTTCCTGGCCTCTTCCTCCAACCTTGTGATTACCTTCCAGTTTTCCTGTGTCTCGAAGTTATTGAGTGGTGAATGTACAAGCTGTGATGCTGGAGGGGATGACCATGGATTCTCTAGCAATTATGATTTACCTTGTAATATTTTCCAACAAGGGTTGCTTAGCCCGGGGACAGTGGCAACTTGCCACATCCAGGGTTTCTTCCGATAACTGTTCCAGTTTCTAGAGTTGGATCTCATCTGTAAGGAAAGAGAAAAAGAAATGTAGAGGGAGGTTTATCTATGGCTTTCCTTGACCTATCCTCACTCACCTCTGAACCATCTCATTTCTCACCATCCTCTTCTCATCTCCAACCCATCACACCTGCCCCCGCTCCCTCCCACCCCAGACCATCCTGCTGCCCCTTCTCCTAGCTGCCAACTTCCCACCTCCCCATCTCCCTCCCCCCTACTCCTGCTCAACTACCCAGCTGCCCTGTCCCACACATTCCCATGCATCCCCTTCCCTCTCTCCTCTCTCCCGTCAATATAGGAAAATGCTTTCCTGATTTAAACTGAATTACCTTTTCTCATAATTTCTTTTAAGTCTACAGTGAAGAAAATCAGTTCGGTTTCTGAAGCTTTGTGTTTTGTTTATAATGTACAATTTAGTTGCCTCAAGGACTCTTTTCAGCTGTTCAAATTTAACTCCAGTCAGGTAGTATTTTGAAATATAAACATTGAAACCTGTCAACTTTAATTTTATCAGCTGAAGAAGCGTTTGTTTACAAGTTGACCTGTTTTTTTTTATCCTCCCCTTACAAAAATACCCAACGTAGACTTGTAGAGTTCTTACAAAACATCAGATGTGAAGCTTCTGACGTCTGAGGATGTTTTGGGCCATGTCATGAAAACACAAGAGTCTGCAGATGCTGGAAATCATGAGCAATGCACACACAATGCTGGAGGACAGTAAGGTTTTTTTTACACAGGGATCTTTTTTGCACAATGCCTGAGGTGCTCTGCCAGGAGTGGTGGTGGAGGCAAATGCCATACAGGCATTTAAGAGGCTTTTACTGAGTTTAAGCTAGTCTGGCAGGGTGATGGGAACACAAGTGGTAGATCAGAGGATTGGGCAGTTGGTATACAGGTAACACAAGATTCTGCAGGTGCTGAAATCCAGAGCAGCACACAAAAAACTGGAGAAACAGTAGATCAAACAGTATCTATGGAGGAAAATTAACAGTTGACATATCAGATTGAGAGCCTTGATCAGAAATGGAAATGAAGAGTCTTGGCTCAAAGCATCAACTGGTTATTATTCTCCATTGATGCTGCCTGAGCTGCTATATTCCTCCAGCATTGTGTGTGTGTGTGTGGGTGTTGGACATGTAATAACGTTGTTCACCAGCAGATGGGGATGGGAGCTTAGAGTTGAAAACCAGAGGATGATTTAAAGCTAAGAGCCATTTTCAGCTACCAATTCCCAGGGACTCTGGTAAATAGAAAATGCTGTGGAAGTTTTTATTTATTTAATGATACAACTCTAAGCGGATGAGCTTAGAGCGTGGATCAGTACTTGGAGCTATGATGTGGTGGCCATTACAGAGACTTGGATGGCTCAGGGACAGGAATGGTTGCTTCAAGTGCTGGGTTTTAGATGTTTCAGAAAGGACAGGGAGGGAGGCAAAAGAGGTGGGGGCGTGACACTGTTGATCAGAGATAGTGTCACAGCTGCAGAAAAGGTGGACGCCATGGAGGGATTGTCAACAGAGTCTCAGTGGGTGGAGGTTAGGAACAGGAATGGGTCAATAACTCTACTGGGTGTTTTTTATAGGCTGCCCAATAGTAACAGGGATATCAAGGAGCAGATAGGGGAAACAGATCCTGGAAAGGTGTAATAGTAACAGGGCTGTCATGATGGGAGATTTTAATTTCCCAAATATCGATTGGCATCTCCCTACAGCAAGGGTTTAGATGGGGTGGAGTTTGTTAGGTGTGTTCAGGAAGGTTTCTTGACACAATATGTAGATAAGACTACAAGAGGAGAGACTGTACTTCATTTGGTATTGGAAAATGAACCGGGTCAGGTGTCAGATCTCTCAGTGGGAGAGCATTTTAGAGATAGTGATCATAATTCTACCTCCTTTACAATAGCATTGGAGAGGGATAGGAACAGACAAGTTAGAAAGGTGTTTAATTGGAGTAAGGGGAATTATGAGGCTATCAGGCAGGAACTTGGAAGCTTAAATTGGGAACAGATGTTCTCAGGGAAAGGTACGGAAGAAATGTGGCAAATGTTCAGGGGATATTTGTGTGGAGTTCTGCATAGGTACGTTCCAATGAGACAAGGAAGTTATAGTAGGTACAGGAACCGTGGTGTACAAAGGCTGTAGTAAATCTAGTCAAGAAGAAAAGAAAAGCTTACAAAAGGTTCAGAGAGCTAGGTAATGTTAGAGATCTAGAAGATTATAAGGCTAACAGGAAGGAGCTCAAGAAAGAAATTAGGAGAGCCAGAAGGGGCCATGAGAAAGTCTTGGCTGGCAGGATTAAGGAAAACCCCCAAGGCATTCAACAAGTATGTGAAGAGCAAGAGGATAAGACGTGAAAGAATAGGACCTATCAAGTGTGACAGTGGAAAAGTGCGTATGGAACCAGAGGAAATAGCAGAGGTACTTAATGAATATTTACTTCAGTATTCACTATGAAAGAGGATCTTGGTGATTGTAGTGATGACTTGCAGCGGACTGAAAAGCTTGAACATGTAGATATTAAGAAAGAGGATGTGCTGGTGCTTTTGGAAAGCCTCAAGTTGGATAAGTTGCCGGGATGAGATGAGATGTACCCCAGGCTACTGTGGGAGGCGAGGCAGGAGATTGCTGAGTCTCTGGCGATGATCTTGCATCATCAATGAGGACGAGAGAAGTTCCGGAGGATTGGAGGGTTGTGGATGTTGTTCCCTTATTCCAGAAAGGGAATAGGGATAGCCCAGGAAATTATAGGCGAGTGAGTCTTACTTAAGTAGTTGGTAAGTTGATAGAGAAGATCCTGAGAGGCTAGATTTCTGAACTTGGAGAGAGATGATATGATTAGGAATAGGCAGCATGGCTTTGTCAAGGGCAGGTCTTACGAGCCTGATTGAAATTTTTGAGGATGTGACTAAATACATTAATGAAGGAAGAGCAGTAGATGTAGTATATATGGATTTCAGCAAGGCATTTGATAAGGTACCCCATGCAAGGCTTATTGAGAAAATAAGGAGGCATGGGATCCAAGGGGACATTGCTTTGTGGATCCAGAACTGGCTTGCCCACAGAAGGCAAAGAGTGGTTGTAGACGGGTCATATTCTGCATGGAGGCCGGTGACCAGTGGTGTGCCTCAGAGATCTGTTCTGGGACCCTTACTCTTCATGATTTTTATAAATGACCTGGATGAGGAAGTGGGGGGATGGGTTGGTAAGTTTGCTGATGACACAAAAATTGGGGGTGTTGTGGATAGTGTGGAGGGCTGTCAGAGGTTACAGTGGGACATTGATAGGATGCAAAACTGGGCTGAGAAGTGGTAGATGGAGTTCAACCCAGATAAGTGTGAAGTGGTTCTTTTTGGTAGGTCAAATATGATGGCAGAATATAGTATTAATGCTAAGACTCTTGGCAGTGTGGAGGATCAGAGGGATCTTGGGTTCCGGGTCCATAGGACGCTCAAAGCAGCTGCGCAGGTTGACTCTGGTTAAGAGGGCATACAGTGTATTGGCCTTCATCAATCGTGGAATTGAATTTAGGAGCCGACAGGTAATGTTGCAGCTCTATAGGACCCTGGCCAGACCCCACTTGGAGTACTGTGATCAGTTCTGGTCACCTCATTACAGGAAGGATGTGGAAACCATAGAAAGGGTGCAGAGGAGATTTACAAGGATGTTGCCTGGATTGGGCAGCATGCCTTATGAAAACAGGTTGAGTGAACTTGCCCTTTTCTCCTTGGAGCAGTGGAGGATGAGATGTGATCTGATAGAGGTGTATAAGATGATGAGAGGCATTGATCGTGTGGATTGTCAGATGCTTTTTTCCAGGGCTGAAATGGCTACCACAAGAGGGCACAGGTTTAAGGTTCTTAGGAGTAGGTACAGAGGAGACATCAGGGGTACATATTTTATGCAGAGAGTGGTGAGTGCGTGGAATGGGTTGCCGGCAACGGTGGTGGAGGTGGTTACAATAGGGTCTTTTAAGAGACTTTTGGATAGGTACATGGAGCTTAGAAAAATAGAGGGCTCTGGGTAACCCTAGTAATTACTACGGTAGGGACATGTTTGGCAGAACTTTGTGGGCCGAAGGGCCTGTATTGTGCTGTAACTTTTCTATGTTTCTATGTTAACTCTGAGTAAGCCCTTGTGCAACCCCTGACAACCCTGATTTAATCGCAAACTAATCATGGGACAATTACAGTGATCAATTAACCTACCTTGTAGGTCTTTGGACTGTGTGAGGAGACCCAAGGACACCGGGAAAACCGACATATTTCACGGGGAGGACATACAGACTCCTTATAGATGGCATCAGAATTGAACTACGAGCTCCAAAGTCCTGAGCTGTTAGATCATTGCACTAACTGCTCCGCTACTGTTTGAGAGTTCATGGTAGAGTCACACACGATGGTTTAAAAAAAAGGAGAGGAGTTCATTTTAGCACTTAACTACCATTTCTAAATTGTAATCACTGCAGGGGGGAAAAGAAAACAGTTGTCAAATTTTAACATCAACATGAATGCTTATAATAGATTTCACTTTAGTATTATTAGTGGTGCAATCACTCACATGGTGTATGATGTTCTCCAAAGGGTTCTATTGGTAAGTCCTCAGATGGCTGTAGAGGCCAATTTGAGATCCATAAACTGGGATGATAAGGTGGATTCCCTTAACAGAACATGTGTGTGACTGTTTAACATGGGGAGGCTGACAGACTGGCAGCCACTGCATTGTCTGACAGATTGGGGTCAGGATCCAGTGGCATGGAATGCAAGACAACTGGGGACTCTTCATTGCTGCATCCCTTATCTGTTTCACTGCTGGTGTGATGCATTATCATCTTCTGCCAGCTCCTCCATTGAGGTCTTGCTTGGCTCTTTGTCTGGAGCTTCCCCCTTTACCATGGGTGACCCTACAAGAGCCAAATGCCATATGGCTAAACTGCAGGTTGCAGCATTTTTGGGATCTCAGGAACTCACAAGCCTCTCCACCATGACAGGGTGATGATCCTCAGAGGACCTCGATGTCTCCACAACATCAGCATTCATTCCCCATCCTTAATTATCGTCGACAAGGTGTGGTGAGCTACCACCTTAAATTGCCTCTGTCTATTAGGTGAAGGTGGCTTCACAGTGCCAATGGGAAGGGACTTGCAGAATTTAGTCCCAGCCACCCTGAAGTACTGTCATGTATTTCCAAACGCAAGAGATTCTGTAGATGCTGGAAATTTTGAGCAATGCACACAAAATGCTGGAGGACCTCGCAGGTTCGGCAGCAACTTCGCTCCGTCTGTTGCAAAAGGCAGGCCATCCGGGTAGTTACCCATTTCAATTCGACTTCCCATTCCTATTTTGATATGGCCTCCTCAAGCTGGAGGGACAACATTTCATATTCCATCTGGGTACCCTCCAACCTGAACACAGGTTAGAATTTGTGCAATATGGTCAAATTTGCCATAGTGTTGCTAAACTGTAGTGATTAGGGTTGTGCCAGCTGGTTCAAGAACAGAATGGTTGAGGGGAAATAAATGTTCTTGAAGCTGGTGGTGTGGAACTTCAGACTAATCCCCTTACTCGAGTTAAGCAAGCCATAAAGCCATAAGACACTGGCGCAGAATTATACCATTCAGACCATCAAGTCAGCTCTGCCATTTCATCATGGTTGATACATTTACCTCTTAACTTTATATACTTCATTGTCGCCAAACAATTGGTACTAGAACATGCAATCATCACAGCGATATTTGATTGTGTGCTTCACACTCCCTGGATTACAAATATTAAATATTAAAAATAGTTAAAATTAGTAAATATTAAAAATGTAAATCATAAATCATAAATAGAAAATAGAAAAATGGGAAGTAAGGTAGTGCAAAAAAACCAAGAGGCAGGTCCGGATATTTGGAGGGTACGGCACAGATCCGAGTCATTCTCATTCTCCTGCCTTCTCCCCGTAACCTTTCACACCATGACTTCATCTGCCTTAAATACACCCAATGACCTGGCCTCTTCAGCTACCTATGGAAATGAATTCCACAGATTCACCACCCTCAGGCTAAAGAATTTCCTCCTAATCTCTGCTGTAAATGGACATTTCTCCATTTTGAGTTTGTGCCCTCTGGTCCTAGACTCCTCCTCTATCAGAAACATTCTCTTCACATCCACTTTATCTAGCCCTTTCAATTCAACAGGTTTTGATGAGATCCCGCTCATCCTTCTATATTTCAGTACAGGCCCAGAGCCATCAAACACTCTTCATATGACAAGCCTTTCATTCCCAGACTCATTTTTGTGAACCACCTTTGGATACTCTCCAATGTTAGTGCATCCTTTCTTAGATAAGGGGCCCAAAACTGCTCACAATGCTCCAAGCGAGGCCTCACTAGTGCCTTATAAAGCCTCAGCATTATATCCTTGATTTTTTTATTCTCGTCCACTCGAAAGGAATGCTAACATTGCATTTGCCCTCCCCACCACCAACTCATCCTGCAAGATAATCTTCAGAGAATCCAGCACAAGGACTCCAATCTCCCTTTACACCTCAGATTTTTGAATTTTCTCCATTTAGAAAATAGTTCTGCTTTTATTCCTTCTGTCAAAGTGCATGACCATACACTTCCTGACACTGTATTTCATCTGCAATTTCTTTGGCAATTCTCCTAATCTATCTAAGTCTTTATGCAGCCTCCCTGCTTTCTCAACACTACCTGCCTCTCGGTCTATCTTCATATTGTCTGCAAACTTTACAAGAAAGCCATCAATTACATCATCCAAATCATTGGCACATAATGTAGAAAGAAGTGGTTCCAACACAGACCCCTACAGTACGCCACTAGTCACTGGCAGCCAATCAGAAAAGGCTCACTTTATTCCCAAATGCTCTATATCTTTTCTAGAATCCCGTGGGCTCCTATGTTGGTAGGCAGCCTCATGAGTGGCACGTTGTCAAAGACCTTCTGAAAATCCAAGTACGCAACATCCACTGATTCTCCTTTGTCTATCCTGCTTGTTATTTCTTCAAAGAATTCCAATAGATTTGCTGGGCAAGATTTTCCTTTAAAGAAACCATGCTGACTTTGGCTTATCTTTCCATGTGCCCCAGGTACCCTGAAACCTCATCCTTGACAATCTTCCCAACCACTGAGGTCAGTCTAACTAGCTGGTAATCCCTTTTCTTCAGCCTCCTTCCCTTGAAGAGTGGAGTGATATTTGCAAATTTCCAATCCTCTAGAACCATGCCAGGATCTAGTGATTGTTGAAAGAATGTTACTAATGGCCCCCTCCACAATCTCTTCAGCTACCTCTTTTCAGAACCCTGGGGCGTAGACAGTCTTGTTCATGTGACTTACCTACCTTCAGACCTTTCAACTTCCAAAGCACCTTCTTCCTAGTAATAGCAGGTACATTCACTTCTGCCTCCTGACACTATCAAACTTCCAGCACTCTATTAGTGTCTTCCACAGTGAAGACTGACTCAGAATATATATTCATTTCATCTGCCATTTCCTAATCCTCCATTACTACCATTCCAGTAACATTTCCCAGCAGTCCAATATTTATTCTCATTTCTCTTTTATTCTTTACATGTCAGAAAAAACTTTGATATTATTAGCTAACTTATTTCATCTTTTTCCCCTCTTAAGGCCTTTTGAGTTGCCTTCTGTTGGTTTTTAAAAGTTTTCCATCCTCTAACTTCCTACTAATTTGCTCTATTATATTCCATCCCTTTTGCTTTTATGTTGTATCATCCAGCCTTTGGAATACTACTTTGGGATATACAGTATCTAATCTGCATCTTCTGAAATGCTCCCAGAAAGCTCCTTTGTCATGCATCTTTCATTCCTTTTACTCCACTGTAATAGTGATGCATTTTACTTTAGCTTCTCCTTCTCAAGTTGCAGGTTGAATTCGATCATATTATGATCACTGCTTCCTCAGGGTTCCTGTACCTTAAGCTCACTCATCAAATCCGGTTCATTACACAACATCCAATCCAGAATAGTTGATCCCCTAGTGGGCTCAACCACAGCTGCTCTAAAATCTATCTCATAGGCATTCTACAAATCCTTTTTCTTGGGATCCAAAATCAGCACCAATCTGCTTTTCCAATCTATCTGCATATTGAACTTCCCCGTGTCTATCGAAACGTTGCCCTTTTGAAATGCATTTTCTATCTTCCATTGTAACTTGTAGCCCACATCCTGGCTATTGTTTGGAGGCCTATATGTAACTCCCATCAAGAACTTCTTACCCTTGCAGTTTCTTAAGTCTACCCAGAAGGATTCTATGTCTTCCGATCCTATGTCACCTCTTTCTAAGGATTTGATTTTGTTTTGTAACCAACAGAGCCCCAACACCTTCTTTGCCTGTCCTTTTGATACAATGTGTAACCTTGGATGTTAAGCTCCCAAGCATAATCTTTTCTCATCATACTTGCTAATTTCTAACTGCACTACAAGATCATCTACCTTATTCCAAATACTGCTTGTATTCATTGCAATCAACGCACTCAAATGAAGATAGGGGCAAGTAATTTTGAAGAAGTAGTGAGGCTACAGAAGACAGATTAGGGGAAGAGGCAAAGAAGTGGCAGATGGACTACTGTGTTGGGAAGTGTAAGGTCATGCACTTTGGTAGAAGAAATAAAAGCGTATCTATTATATAAATGGGGAGAAAATTAAAAAATCCAAGATGCAAAGAGTCCCCTTGCAGGATTCTCTGAAGGTTAATTTGCAGATTGAGTCGGTGGTGAGGAAGGCAAATGAAATACCATTGTTCATTTCAAGAGGACTAGAATATAAAAGCAAGGATGTAATGTTATGGTTTTTTAATGCGCTGGTGAGGCCTCATTTGGAGTATTGTGAGCAGTACTAAGAAAAATGTGCTGACATTGGAAAATGTTCAAATGAGGTTCACAAAAATGATTCCGGGATTGAAAGGCTTGTCATATGAGGAGCGTCTGATGGCTCTGGAATTCAGAAGAATGAGGTGGGATCTCATTGGAGCCTGTTGAATGGTTAAAAAGCCTCAGCAGAGTGGATGTGGATGTGGAGAGGATGTGTCCTGTGGTGAGGGAGTTTAAGACTGGAGGATGTAGCCTCAGAATAGAGGGCATCCTTTTAGAATGGAGTTAAGAAAGAATTTCTTTAACAAGAGAGTGGTGTTCAACCTTTCCATATTACTCGGGTCCTCAAATCTCAGCAACCACCTTGTATATTTTCTCTGTACTCTTTCAATCTTGTTGATATCTTTCCTGCAGGTAGGTGACCAGAACTGCACAAAATATTCCAAATTGGGTCACACCAATATAACATCCCAATCCCTGTACTCAATACTTTGATTTATGAAGGCCAATATGCCAAAAGATCTCTTTACAGCCCTATCTCCTTAAACTAGCGGTCATGGGTTAAGTACCTATATGTGGACTAGAAAGGTTTAGAAGGCAAATGGGATTAACTCTTCGAGTTCCTCAGTGTCAACCTTTCAGAGAATCTATCACGGGCCAAGCTTTTTTTTTCTCCAGTCGTGATAAAGGGTCTCGGCCCAAAACATCAGGTACACTTTTCCATAGGTGCTGCCTGGCCTCCTGAGTTCCTCCAGCATTTTGTGTGTGTTCCGAACATATTCATGTAATCATTAATAAGGCACACCAGTGGTTGTTCTTCATTAAGAATTTGATGAGTTTTGATATGTTACCAAATCTCTTAAAATTTTTTTTAAAGATGTATGCTGGAGAGCATTCTCACTGGGTGCATCACTGCCTGGTATAGAGGCTCCAATGCGTAGGATTGGCAGATTCTGCAGAGGATTGCAGCTCCAGCCAGTTCCATCATGGCCAATGCCCTCCCTGCCATTAAGGCCATATTCAAGAGCCAATGCCTCAAGGCAGGGGCATCTGTCATTAAGGAATCTCACCATTCGGGTAGGAGCTGCAGGTGCCTGAAGAATCATATGCAGCAATTTAAGAACATGTTTGAACTGTCAATGAACCCATAAACACCATCTCATTTTTCCTCTTTTATGCACAATTTATTTTTTGACACTTATAGTAATTGTTATTTCTTTGCACTGTACTGCTGCCGCAGAACAGCAAATTTCATGTCATATAATACAGCAACTTGAGAAACACAAACAAAATGCTGGAGGAACTCAACAAGTCAGGCATCATGTTGCCTGACTTGCTGAGTTCCTCCAGCACTTGTGTTGCTTAAGATTTCCAGCATTTGCAGAATCTCTTCATTATAAACCTGATTCTAATTCTATTTTATTGTTGTGACCCGCAGACCTCAACTACTCTGTCTACAGGAATAGTCTCCCATACCCTTCAGCCCAGACTTTGTCATTCTGTACACTATCACCCTACATTCCACCTTCAAACACTCCCAACCTCTCCAATCCATTCTTGTAAAAGTTCCCTCATCTCCCAAAAAATTCCTGTAAATCTCCTTCCTGTGCTATGAGGGCAGAACTGAACACAACACTCCAACCGAAATGACTGTCTTGGGAGGGTTCAGCGTAACTTGGGGAAGCACAAGAGATTCTGCAGATGCTGGAATCTTGAGCCAAAAATGAGCTGCTGAAGAAACACAGCAGATCGGGCAGCATCTGTGGAGCCAGAGGGATGGTCAGCATTTCGGGTTGAGACTCCAACAAAATGCAGAAGCCCCGTTAATGTTTGAGCTTTGTAATCTCATCAGCTAATGACCTTGTCAGAAATAATCATATAATCTCTCATCAAAACGCAAACTTCATGCCATTTTAAAAGTGTCTTCCCCCAGGCAGTTAATCTGATCAACTAATCTAGTTAGCCTGTTATTGCACTGCACTGTATACACTTTAAACCACTCTTTATAACGTTGTTTACATTATAAATACATGCTGGGATTTATGTATTTATACACATTTTATTCCATATCTGTCTATTAACCTTACTTAATTTTTATATAATGCTTTATTCTTTGTTGTCATTGAATAGTGGGCACGTGGCCAAGTGGTTAAAGCATTGGACTAGCACCTGAAGGTTGTGAGTTCGAGCCCCAGCCGAGGCAACGTGTTGCGTCCTTGAGCAAGGCACTTAACCACACATTGCTCTGCGACGACACTGGTGCCAAGCTGTATGGGTCCTAATGCCCTTCCCTTGGACAACATTGGTGTCGTGGAGAGGGGAGACTTACTATTGATCCTTGATTACTGCAAGGGATTTCAAACAGGACAACTGTGCAAGAAGTTGTCGGTAAAGGTTCCATGCCTCATGGGATCTGAGTGGGCTAATTATATTCCTACAGATTTTCTTTGAAGTATTCTTTCACTGACAAGTATCATCCTGGAACCTCTAAGGTTTCAAAGGTTTCATTTAACGTCAGAGAAATGTATACAATATACATCCTGATATTTGTTTTCTTCGCAACCATCCTCAAAAAACAGAGGAGTGCCCCCAATGAATGAATGACAGTTAAATGTTAGAACCCCAAAGTTCCCCCAGCTCTCCTCCCTCTCACACGTAAGCGGCAGCGAGCAATGACCCGCCTCCCAACAAACCATCAAAAAAAACATCGGCACCCGCCACCGAGCACTCACGTGTGAGCAAAGCAACAGCAAAGACACAGACTTGCAGTACTCCAAAGACTGCTCGTTCACCCAGTATTTGACATACCACAGGCTCTCTCTCTCCCTAATAAGGGAGAAAGAGGTGTCTCTGTTTCACAGTGAGAGGGGAGACATAACAAACAACTCGCTGGTTTCTGATGTAAAAGTCCATTGCATCGCTTTTTCTGAACACTGTGCCCAAAGCTCTCGGGCCTCTGGGCATGCGGCTTTAGATCTTCCATCTCCCACGACACACCAACCTCCTGCCTGGACACTGACCTCTGGTCCCCCCATCTCCAGAGCCATGAAATCTTGAACCTCTGAGGGTGAGCAAAGCTGTTAGTCTGTACCTTTGGGTTGCCGAATAACGGCCAGTTGTGAAACCCTGAGAGTGGGTCCCATTCCTGTAAATTTATTTGCATTGATGTTTGTTTGCCTCAGTTGGTAATACCCATGTCTCTGAGACTAAAAGTTATGGGTTCAGGCTCTGTCATAAGATTCAAATGTACAGTTTGTTCATTTGTTATGTGCTGTGTCGTATGTCATAGGCGATCATGGTCCCATGACCTAGATTGCTCTTGGCAAATTTTTTGACAGAAGTGGTTTGCCATTGCCGCTTTCTGGGCAATGTCTTTACAAGAATATTATCAATATTCTTCAGAGACTGTCTGCCTGGCATCAGTGGTCACATGACCAGGACTTGTGATATTCTCCGGCTGCACCCATAGTTTCACATAACACTGATCATGAGGTGAGGCAGGTGCTACACTTTGCAAAGGGAGAGCTGCAGGCTGGCAGAGAGAAGGAGCGCCTTACACCTCCTTTGGTAGAGATGTATCTTCGCCCTGCAACTCAGAACATACGGTATAACTTCGATAGATGCAGAGTGGAGAATATCCTGACTGGTTGCATCACAGCCTGGATGAAAACCAGTGCCCAGGAACGGAGAAAGTCTACAGAAAGTGGTGGCTGTAGTCCAGTCTATCACTAGCAAAGCTCTCCCCACAGTTGAGTGCATTTCCAAGTAGAGCTGCAACCATCAACAAGGATCCCCTTCATCTAGGCCAAGCTCTCTTCTCACTATTACTGCCAGGCAGAAGGTACAGGCGCCTTAGGTCCCACAACCAAGGAACAGTTATTACCCCACAACCATCAGGCTCCTGAACTTCAATCACTTCAATACTGAACTGAACCTGTCGACTCACTTAACCTATAGACTCACTTTCAATGACTTTGCAATTTATGCTCTCAATATTATTTACTTATTATTGAAAAATTCTTTTGCTCATTTGGTGGTTTGTCACTTTGTAAATATATAGTTTTTCATCAGTACTATTATATTTCTCTCATTTCCTGTAAATGCCTGCAAGAACTTAAATCTCAAGGTAGCATATACATGTATGTGCATTAACAATAAGTTTATTTTGACTTTGACATAATCCAGACCAGTACCTGCACCAAGGTGCAAGGAAATGTAGCATCTATTCTGTGAAAAGTTCAACAAGAAGTGAGAAGACTAGATGGGTAACCAGTTTGTTAGAATCACAGAATAGTACAGCACAGAAACACACCCTTCAGCCCACCATATCTGTAACATGATCATATGTTAAACCAATACTATCTCCTTGCACATAATCCCTTCACTTCCTGCAACTTCATGTGCCTACCGAAATGCCTCTTACTTCAGGCCTTATTTAGTTCTTACTCTTTTCGAGGTTAAGTCCGCCAAATGTGCAGTGCACCTTGGCAGGTCAAATGCAAAGAGGCAAGATCTTTAACAGTGCTGATGAGCAGAGGGATCTTGGGATCTAAGTTCATAGCTCTCTGGAAATGGCTACACAGGTTGGTAGGGTGGTTAGGAAGACATATGGCATGCCTTTTTTTCATCGAGGTGTTGAGTTCAAAAGTCAGGAAGTTGTGTTGTAACTTTATAAAATTCTAATTAGGCTGTATCTGGAGTACTGCATACATTTCTGGTTGCCCCATTAAGACGTAGAAGCTTTAGAGAGGGTGCAGAAGAGATTTAGCAGGATGTGGCCTGGATCAGAGAGCAAGTGCTATAATGAGAGGTTTGACAAACTCGAGTTGTTTTGGAGCAGAGGAGGCTGAGGGGAGATCTACAGAGATTTATAAGATTATGAGAGCTATAGATACTGTAGAGTAGACAGGCTGTATCTTTTTCCAGGGGTTGAAATGTCTAAAAACAGAGGGCATGCATTTAAAGTGAGAGGGGAAATTTCGAAAGAGATGTGAGGGGCAAGTTTTTTTTTTTACACAGAGAGTGGTGGGTGCCTGGAATGTGCTGCCTGGGGTGGTGGTAGAGGCAGAAACATTAGAGACTTTTAAGAATATAGAATATAAAAACCTACAGCACATCACAGGCCCTTTGGTCCACAATGTTGTGTTGACCATGTAACCTGCTCTAGAGACTGCCCAGAATTTCCCTATCGCATAGCCCTCTATTTTTGTAAGGTCCATGTACCTATCTGACAAAAGACCCTATTGTATACACCCCGACCACTGTCACTGGCAGTGCATTCCACACACCCACCACTCTCTGTGAAAAACCTACCTCTGACATCCCCTTTGTGCCTACTTCCAAGCACCTTAAAACCATGCCCCCTTGAGTTAACCATTTCAGCCCTGGGAAAAAGCCTCTGGCTATCCACACAATGAATACTTCTCATCATTTTGTACTCCTCTACCAGGTCACCTCTCATCCTGCGTCGTTTCAAGGAGAGAAGGCCTTCATAAGGCACGCTCAACCTATTCTCATAAAACATGCTCTCCACTGCCCAGCACTGAAGTAAGATTCACTAGTCTGTAATTTCCTGAGTTATCACTACTCCCTTTCTTGAATAAGGGAAGAACATTTGCAACCCTCCCAATCCTCTGGTACTTCTCCCATCCCTATTGATGATGCAAAGATCATCACCAGAGGCTCAACACTCTCCCTCCTTGCTTCCCATAGTAGCCTGGGGGATACATCATCTGGTCCTGGTGACTTACCTAACTTAATATCTTTCAAAAGCTCCAGCACATCCTCTTCTTAATGTCTATACGCTCAAACGTTTCAGTCCATTGTAAGTCATCCCCATAATTTCCAAGGTCCTTTTCAGTGGTGAATACCAAAGCAAAGTATTAATTAAGTACCTCCACTACCTCATCCAGCTCCATGCGTTTTTCCACTATCATATCTGATTGGCACTATTCCCACGTCTTATCCTCTTGTTCTTCGCATACTTGTAGAATCCCTAGGGGGTTTCCTTAATCCTGCTCAACAAGGCCTTCTCATGGCCCCTTCTAGCTCTCCTAATTTCATTCTTGAGCTCCTTCCTGGCACCCTTGTAATTTTCTAGAGCTCTGTCAGTACCTAGTTTCTTAAACCTTTCAGAAACTTTTCTTTTCTTCTTAACTAGATTTTCCACATCCTTTGTATGCCATGGTTCTTTTACCCTTCCATCCTTTCCTTGCCTCAGTGGAATGTACTTATGCAGAACGCCATGCATATACTTCCGGAACATTTGCCACATTTCTGCCGTGCATTTCCCTGAGAATATCTGCTCCCAGTTTATGCTTCCAAGTTCCTGCCTAATAGAGTTATATTTCCCCTTGCCCTAATTAAATGTTTTCCCAAAGTGTCTGTTCTTTTCCCTCTCCAATGCTACGGTAAAGGAGATAAGAGTTGTGATCACTATTTCCAAAATGCTCTCCCACTGAGAGACCTGACACCTAACCAGGTTCATTTCTCAATACCAGATCAAGTACAGCCTCTCCTCTAGTTGGCTTATTTACATATTGAATCAGGAAACCTTCCTGAACACACCTAACAAACTCCACCCTATCTAACCCCCTTGCTCTAAGGAGATGCCAATCAATATTAGGAAAGTTAAAACCTCTCATCATAACAACCTATTATTATTGCACCATTCCAGAATCTGCCTCCCTATCTGCTCCTTGATGTCTCTGTTACTATTGAGGGGCTCTAAAAAAAGACCCAGTAGAGTTATTGCTCCCTTCCTGTTTCTGGCTTCCACCCACACTGACTCAGTAGACAATCCCACCATGATTTCCTCCTCTTCTGCAGCCATGATACTATCCCTGATTCGCAGTGTCACACCCCCACCTCTTTTGTCTTCCTTCCTGTCCTTTTTGAAACATCTAATGCCTGGCACACTCAGCAACCATTCCTGCCCCTGAGACATCCAAGTCTCTGTAATGGCTACAACATCATAGTTCCACGTATTGATCCACACTCTAAGTTCATCTGCCTCGTTTATGATACTACTTGCATTAAAATAGACACATCTCAGACCATCTGGCTGAGTGTATCTTTGCTCTATCATCTGCTTATCCTTCCTCACAAACTCCCTTACAAGCTGTCTCTATTTGTGCTTCAACCTCTGATTCTTCACTTCGGTTCCCACACCCCTGCAAGTCTAGTTTAAATCCTCCACAATAGCATTAGCAAACCTTGTTCCCAGGATATTAGTTCCCCTCCAGTTCAGGTGCAACCTGTCCCACTTGTACAGGTCACCCCTTCCCCAGAAAAGGTTCCAGTGATCCAAGAACTTGAAAGCCTGCCCCCTGCACCATCTCCTCAGCCACTCATTCATCTCTGCTATCTTCCTGTTCTGACCTTCCCTAGTTCATGGCACTGGGAGTAATGTGGAGATTGCCACCTTGGAGGTCATTCTTCAACCTCCTTCCTGACTCCCTAAACTTACTGCGCAGAACCTCTACCCCTCTCTGGCCTATGACATTGGTACCAACATGTACCATGACCTCTGGCTGCTCACCCTCCCCTTCATGACAATTCTACAACTGTTCAGAGACATCCTAGACCCTAGCATCCGAGAAGCAACACACTAGCCTGGTGTCTCTTTTGCTGCCACAGTATCTCCTATCTGTCTTCCTAACTATCCAGTCCCCTATGTCTATTGCTCCACCTGACTTCACTTTACCCTTCTGAGGCTCAGAGCTGACCACAGTGTTATTGGGCTGGCTGCTACTGCTTTGCCCATATAGGACATCCCCCTCAGCAGTATCCAAAGGGGTAGACCTGTTGTTGAGGGGAATGGCCAGAGGGAGACTTCTGCACTGACTTTTTTCACCATTTACCTCTCTGGGTACTCACCCATCTACTCCCCAAATTCTGTAATGCTCTGTTCCCGCCGCAGTCTGGGCCTCCGGAGTGTCCAAATGCCCATGAAGCTCTCCTTTTATATAAGCTTCACCAACCTGCGAGTAACGTCCTCGAAGTGCTCTGTTCCTGCCGTTGACTGGGCCTCCGGAGTGTGTAGATAGGCATATGAATATGAGGAAAGTGAAAGGATTTGGACACTGTGTATACAGAAGAGATTAGTTTAGTTAGCAATTTGATTATTAACTTAACTGACTTGGCACAATGTCAATGTTCAGTCGAAGGGCCTCTTCCGGTGCTGTATGTCCTATGTTCTACTTGCCACTATCATGACTGTTTCAATCACCACCCTTGGCACCACTTATCAGGTACCCCCCAACTCTCTGTGTAAATACTGAACTGTTGTGGGCCAAAGGACCTGTACACTGCTGTAGAGGTCCATGTTAAAGGCAGTCTACTGGAGGAACTCAGTGGGTCAAGCAGCATCTGTGGTGGGGGTGGGTGGGTGGGAAAGGAAGTGTAGACATTCGGGTTGAAACACTGCATCAGGTCCTGTAGAGTTTGGATCAGGTCCTGCAGGGTTTGGATCAGATCCTGTAGAGTTTGTATCAGGTCCTGCAGGGTTTGGGGCAGGTCCTGTAGGGTTTGGATCAGGTCCTGTAGAGCTTGGATCAGGTCCTGTAGGGTTTGGATCAGATCCTGTAGGATATGGGGCAGGTCCTGTAGGGTTTGGATCAGGTCCTGTAGAGTTTGGATCAGGTCCTGTAGAGCTTGGATCAGGTCCTGTAAAGATTGGATCAGGTCCTGTAGGGTTCGGGGCAGGTCCTGTAGGGTTTGGGGCAGGTCCTGTAGGGTTTGGATCACGTCCTGTAGGGTTTGGGGGAGGTCCTGTAGGGTTTGGATCAGCTCCTGTAGGGTTTGGATCAGGTCCTGTAGGGTTTGGATCAGGTCCTGTAGAGCTTGGATCAGGCCCTGTAGGGTTTGGGGCAGGTCCTGTAGAGTTTGGATCAGGTCCTGTAGGGTTTGAAACAGGTCCTGTAGGGATTGGATCAGGTCCTGTACAGTTTGGATCAGGTCTGGTAGAGTTTGGATCAGGTCCTGTAGAGTTTGGATCAGGTCCTGTAGGGTTTGGATCAGGTCCTATAGGATTTGGGTCAGATCCTGTAGGATATGGGGCAGGTCCTGTAGAGTTTGGATCAGGTCCTGTAGGGTTTGAAACAGGTCCTGTAGGGTTTGGATCAGGTCCTGTAGTATTTGGATCAGGTCCTGCAGGGTTTGAATCAGGTCCTGCAGGGTTTGGATCAGGTCCTGTAGAGTTTGGATCAGGTCCTGTACAGTTTGGATCAGGTCTGGTAGAGTTTGGATCAGGTCCTGTAGAGTTTGGATCAGGTCCTGTAGGGTTTGGATCAGGTCCTATAGGATTTGGGTCAGATCCTGTAGGATATGGGGCAGGTCCTGTAGGGTTTGGATCAGGTCCTGTAGGGTTTGGATCAGGTCCTGTAGGGTTTGGATCAGGTCCTGTAGAGTTTGGATCAGGTCCTGCAGGGTTTGGGGTAGGTCCTGTAGGGTTTGGATCAGGTCCTGTAGAGTTTGGATCAGGTCCTGTAGGGTTTGGATCAGGTCCTGTAGAGCTTGGATCAGGTCCTGTAGGGTTTGGATCTGGTCCTGTAGAGTTTGGATCAGGTCCTGTAGGGTTTGGAGCAGGTCCTGTAGGGTTTGGAGCAGGTCCGGTAGGGATTGGATCAGGTCCTGTAGAGCTTGGATCAGGTCCTGTAGGGTTTGGATCAGGTCCTGTAGGGTTTGGATCAGGTCCTGTAGAGTTTGGATCAGGTCCTGCAGGGTTTGGATCAGGTCCTGTAGACTTTGGATCAGGTCCTGTACAGTTTGGATCAGGTCCTGTACAGTTTGGATCAGGTCCTGTACAGTTTGGATCAGGTCCTGTAGAGTTGGGATCAGGTCCTGTAGAGCTCGGATCAGGTCCTGTAGGGTTTGGATCAGGTCCTGAAGAATTTGGATCAGGTCCTGTAGGGCTTGGATCAGGTCCTGCAGAGTTTGGATCAGGTCCTGCAGAGTTTGGATCAGGTCCTGTAGAGTTTGGATCAGGTCCTGTACAGTTTGGATCAGGTCCTGTACAGTTTGGATCAGGTCCTGTAGAGTTTGGATCAGGTCCTGTAGGGTTTGGATCAGGTCCTGTAGAGTTTGGATCAGGTCCTGTAGGGTTTGGGGCGGGTCCTGTAGGGATTGGATTAGGTCCTGTAGAGCTTGGATCAGGTCCTGTAGGGTTTGGATCAGGTCTTGTAGGGTTTGGATTAGGTCCTGTAGAGCTTGGATCAGGTTCTGTAGGGTTTGGATCAGGTCCTGCAGGGTTTGGATCAGGTCCTGTAGAGTTTGGATCAGGTCCTGTAGGGTTTGGGGCAGGTCCTGTAGGGTTTGAATCAGCTCCTGCAGGGTTTGGATCAGGTCCTGTAGGGTTTGGATCAGGTCCTGTAGAGTTTGGATCAGGTCCTGTAGAGTTTGGATCAGGACCTGTAGGGTTTGGATCAGGTCCTGTAGAGCTTGGATCAGGTCCTGTAGGGTTTGGATCAGGATCTGTAGGGTTTGGATCAGGACCTGTAGGGTTTGGATCAGGTCTTTTAGGGTTTGGATCAGGTCCTGTAGAGCTTGGATCAGGTCCTGTAGGGTTTGGATCAGGACCTGTAGGGTTTGGATCAGGTCCTGTAGGGTTTGGATCAGGTCCTGTAGAGTTTGGATCAGGTCCTGTAGGGTTTGGATCAGGTCCTGTGGAGTTTGGATCAGTCCTGTGGAGTGTGGATTAGGTCCTGTAGGATTTGGATGTTTGGATCAGGTCCTGTAGGGTTTGGATCAGGTCCTGTAGGGTTCGAGGCAGGTCCTGTAGGGTTCGGGGCTGGTCCTGTAGGGCTTGGATCAGGTCCTGTAGGGTTTGGGTCAGATCCTGTAGGATATGGGGCAGGTCCTGTAGGGTTTGGATCAGGTCCTGTAGGGTTTGGATCAGGTCCTGTAGAGTTTGGATCAGGTCCTGCAGGGTTTGGATCAGGTCCTGTAGAGTTTGGATCAGGTCCTGCAGGGTTTGGATCAGGTCCTGCAGGGTTTGGATCAGGTCCTGCAGGGTTTGGATCAGCTCCTGTAGAGTTTGGGGCAGGTCCTGTAGAGTTTGGGGCAGGTCCTGTAGAGTTTGGAACAGGTCCTGTGGAGCTTGGATCAGGTCCTGTAGGTTTTAGATCAGGTCCTATAGGGTTTGGATCAGGTCCTGTAGGGTTCAGATCAGGTCCTGTGGAGTTTGGATCAGTCCTGTAGAGTGTGGATCAGGTCCTGTAGGATTTGGATGTTTGGATCAGGTCCTGTAGGATTTGGATCAGGTCCTGTCGAGTTTGGATCAGGTCCTGTCGAGTTTGGATCAGGTCCTGTAGGATTTGGATCAGGTCCTGTAGGGTTTGGATCAGGTCCTGTAGGGTTTGGATCAGGTCCTGTAGAGTTTGGATCAGGACCTGTAGGGTTTGGATCATGTCCTGTAGAATTTGGATCAGGTCCTGTAGGATTTGGATCAGGTCCTGCAGGGTTTAGATCAGGTCCTGTTGGGTTTGGGGCAAATCCTGTAGAGTTTGAGGGAAGTCCTGTAGGATTTGGATCAGATCCTTTATGGTTTGGATCAGGAGCTGATGCAGGGTTTTGATCTGAGACATTGATGATTCCTTCCCCCTCCCCCCCCCCACCCCCCTTGATGCTGCTTGACCTGTTGAGTCCTTCTGGTAGATTGTTTGTTGTGAAGTGTATTGATGCTCTGTGGACCTGGTTGAAAGTACCAGAGTTACAAAGGCCACTCTAAGGAAAGGCTAGCTTACATCTAGCAAGACAACGAAACAAATTAATCAAGATAGAGCCATGACGCAGTGCATGTGGATTTTAATAAGGAGCTTGATAAGATTTCCTTGTTAGGCGTTTCCAGAAAGTCAGGAGATATGGGATCCAGGGAATTTTGGCTGTGTGGATTCAGAATTGACTTGCACATAGAAGATTCAGAATGTCAGCTCACTGAGTTCGTGCTGACCATACAACAATCACATCCTAACCCCTTTTGTTCTCTCTTCACTTCCACCAACTCCTCCACATTTGTACAATGCCTCTCGTATCTAGTTGGGTAGTTCTAAAGATGTATAGTGGAGAGCATTGTGACTGGTTGCACCACAGCCTAGTGTGGAACCTCCAAGGCACAAGATCACAAGAGGCTGTAGACTGTTGTAGTCTCAGCCATCTCCATCATGGGCATAGTCTCCTCACCACTGATGACATCTTCAAGAAGTCGTGTAAATTTTAGTGCCTTGTGCTGTACTAATCCAAATTTATTTATCACGTACATGAAACCATAAAAAGAAATGTGTCATTTGAATTAACAGCCAACAATGAAAAACATGGTGAATAAATAGCTGACATATTAGTGGACAATCCAATTAGACAGAAAGAGCCACTAAACAGCAGTTCAACTAATAGTATAATGTAATCACTTGAGTCAAGTATGATGTTCTTCTAAGGGATAATTCCCTTAATTCCCCTGGGTGGCATGGCAGTGTGGTGGTTAGCACAATGCTTTACAGTACCAGCGACCTGGGTTGAATTCCTGACGCTGCCAGTAAAGGGTTTGTATGTTCTCCCCGTGACCACGTGGGTTTCCTTCGGGTGCTCTAGTTTCATCCCTCAGTCCAAAGACATACCAGCTGCTAGGTGAATTGGGCATTATAAGCTGTCCTGTGATTAGGCTAGGGTTAAGATGGTGGCACAACTGGAAGGGTCTCATCAAATAAATGAATTAATGGAGGACACCTGTGCATGACTTTGTTTAACACGAGGAGGCTGATACACAGGCAGCCACCACATCGCAGTCCTTGACAGATTTGGGTCAGGCTCCAGTGGATGGAATGCATGGTGAATGGAGATCTGTCACTGCTGCAGCCTTCCTCCATCTCCTTTGCCATTGTGGCATGTCATCATCTTCTGCCTGCTCCACTGTTGAGATTCTGGTTGGATCACTTTTTGTCTAGAACCTCCCCCTATCACCAGGTGTGACCTTACCAGGAGCTAAGATTCAGCTGGCAATGCTGTCAAGGTCTTGGGAACTCACATGGCAAGGTGACAATCCCTGAAGTTGAAAATAATGGGTCCAACTAATATTGCAGATGGACTTGAAGAATCGTGTGTGACTATTTAAAGAACTGAGGAGATTTCTCTCCCACTGTCAAGACCTAGTAGTTAACATTCAGACTTGAACTTGAAATGTCAATACCCCTCTGAGTGAGATGTGGGGTAAAGAAGTTGTACAAGCATTCTTGCCTTCACTGGTCGTTCTGTTGAGTTTTGAAATTCAGGAAGTCATGCTGCAGCTATGTAAAACTTTGTTAGGCCACCATAAGGCATTAGATCATGGCTGGTTCATTTTCCTTCTCATCTCCATTCTTCTGCCATCTCTCCATAATCTTTGACGCCCTTACTAATTAGGAATTTCTCAACCTTTGTTTTAAATATACCCATTCACTTGATCCTAACAACCATCTGTGGCAATGGATTCTATAGATTCACCACCCTCTGATGAAAGAAATTACTCTTCATCTCTGTTCCAAAGGGATGTCCTTATATTCTGAGGCGGCGTCACTATTGGAATTCTCCTCTCCACATTGCCTCAGTCTGTGGCTTTCAATATTTGATAGATTTCGTTGAGATCCCCCCCCCCCCGCATTCTGCTAACCTCCAGCAAGTACAGGCCCAGAGCTATCAGATGGTCCTCAAATGTTAACCCTTTCATTCCCAGGATCATATTTGTAAAACTCCTCTGGACCTTCTCCAATGCCAGCAGATCCTTTCTTAGATATGGAGCTCAAATCTGCTCACAATACTTCAAGTGCAGTCTGACTAAACCTTTAGAACATAGAACACTACAGCATAGTACAGGCCTCTTGGCTCACAATGTTGTGCCAAGGTTTTAACCTACTCTGAGATCAATCTTATCCTTCCCTCCCACATAGCCTCCTATTTTTCTCTCATCCATCATACCTGGCTACAAGTTCCACACATCCACCACTCCCTTTGTAAAAAAATTTACCTCTGACATCCCCCTATGCTTTCTGCCAAACACTGTAAAATCAAGTTCCCTCTCAATAGGTATTCTCACCCTGGGAAAATAGTCACTTGCTATTCACTCTCTCTATACCTCTTATCACCTTGAGCACCTCTACCAAGTTATCTCACGTGTCTGACATTCCTTTGTATTAGCCATTTCCACTCAGATTGCTCTAGATTCCAGCCTCTTCCATCTCTTGTGTTTCCATGAGTAACACTCATGCGGAATTCCCTAAAGGTTAACTTTCAGGTTGAGTCAGTGGTAAGAAGGCACGTGCAATGCCAGCATTCATTTCAAGAGGACAAGAATATAAAAGCAAGGATGTATTGCGGAGGCATTGTTTAAACTGCACTCGGAGTATTGTGAATAGTTTTGGGCCCATTATCTAAGAAACGTTGTGCTGGCATTGGAGAAAGTCCAGAGGAAGTTCACAAGAATTATCCCAGGAATGAAAGGGTTAATATATGAGGAGCACATGATGACTTTGAGCTCACTGGAGTTTAGAAGAATGGGGGTGGTGGGGAGATCTCATTGTCTGTTCGTTCGTTATGTGCCAGTGTTGATCTCGTCACATCCTATCAAATACTGAAAAGCCTATATATAGAATGGATGTGGAGAGGATGTTTCGTATAATGAGGAGGTCTAGGAGCACAGCTTTAGAATGTCCCTTTACTATAAAGTTGAGGTGGTATTTCTTTAGCCAGAGTGTGGTGAATCTTTGGAACTCATTGCCCCAGATATCTGAGTGGAAAAGTAAATTGTGCAGAAAATACAAAGAGTCCGCAGAGAGATACACATAGGTTAAGTGAGTGGGCAAGCGTCTGGCAGATGGAGTACAATGTTAGTAAATGTGAGGTCATCCATTTTGGAAGGAAACATGGAAGAGCAAGTTATTGATGAAGGTAGAGCCGTAGATGTAGTGTATATGGATTTCAGCAAGGCATTTGATAAGGTACCCCATGCAAGGCTTATTGAGAAAGTAAGGAGGCATGGGATCCAAGGGCACCTTGCTTTGTGGATCCAGAACTGGCTTGCCCATAGAAGGCAAAGAGTGGTTGTAGACGGGTCATATTCTGCATGGATGTCGGTCACCAGCGGTGTGCCTCAGGGATCTGTTCTGGGACGCCTTCTCTTCGTGATTTTTATAAATCACCTGGATGAGGAAGTGGAGGGATGGGTTAGTGTGTTTGCTGATGACACAAAGGTTGGGGGTGTTGTGGATAGTATGGAGGGCTGTCAAAGGTTACAACGGGATATTGATAGGATGCAAAACTGGGCTGAGTAGTGGCAGATTGGAGTTCAACCCAGATAAGTGTGAGCTGGTTCGTTTTGGTAGGTCAAGTACGATGGCAAAATATAGCATTAAGCATAGTCATAGTCATAGTCATACTCATACTTTATTGATCCTGGGGGAAATTGGTTTTCATTACAGTTGCACCATAAATAATAAATAGTAATAAAACCATAGTAGTTAAATAGTAATATGTAAATTATGCCACTAAATTATGAAATAAGTCCAGGACCAGCCTATTGGCTCAGGGTGTCTGACCCTCCAGGGGAGGAGTTGTAAAGTTTGATGGGCACAGGCAGGAATGACTTCCTATGACGCTCTGTGTTGCATCTCGGTGGAATGAGTCTCTGGCTGAATGTACTCCTGTGCCCACCCAGTACATTATGTAGTGGATGGGAGACATTGACCAAGATGGCATGTAACTTAGACAGCATCCTCTTTTCAGACACCACTGTCAGAGAGTCCAGTTCCATTCCCACAACATCACTGGCCTTACGAATGAGTTTGTTGATTCTGTTGGTGTCTGTTACCCTCAGCCTGCTGCCCCAGCACACAACAGCAAACATGATAGCACTGGCCACCACAGACTCGTAGAACATCCTCAGCATTGTCCGGCAGATGTTAAAGGACCTCAGTCTCCTCAGGAAATAGAGACGGCTCTGACCCTTCTTGTAGACAGCCTCAGTGTTCTTTGACCAGTCCAGTTTATTGTCAATTCGTATCCCCAGGTATTTGTAATCCTCCACCATGTCCACACTGACCCCCTGGATGGAAACAGGGGTCACCAATACCTTGGCTCTCCTCAGGTCTACCACCAGCTCCTTAGTCTTTTTCACATTAAGCTGCAGATAATTCTGCTCACACCATGTGACAAAGTTTCCTACCGTAGCCCTGTACTCAACCTCATCTCCCTTGCTGATGCATCCAACTATGGCAGAGTCATCCGAAAACTTCTGAAGATGACAAGACTCTGTGCAGTAGTTGAAGTCCGAGGTGTAAGTGGTGAAGAGAAAGGGAGACAAGAGAAAGGGAGTTAATACTCTTGGCATGCGGAGGATCAGAGGGATCTTGGGGTCCGAGTCCATAGGACACTCAAAGCTGCTACGCAGGTTGACTCTGTGGTTAAGAAGGCATACAGTGCATTGGCCCTTATCAATTGTGGGACTGAGTTTAAGAGCCAAGAGGTAATGTTGCAGCTATATAGGGCCCTGGTCAGACCCCACTTGAAGTATTGTGCTCAATTCTGGTCACCTCACTACAGCCAGGACGTGGAAACCATAGAAAGGGAAGATTTACAAGGATGTTGCCTGGATTGGGGAGCATGCCTTTCGAGAATAGGTTGAGTGATCTCGGCCTTTTCTCCTTGGAACGACTGAGGATGAGAGGTGACCTGATAGAGGTGTACAAGATAGTGAGAGGCATTGATCGTGTGGTTAGTCAGAGGCTTTTACCCAGGGCTGAACTGGCTAGCACGAGAGGGCATAGTTTTAAGGTGCTTGGAAGTAGGTACAGAGGAGATGTCAGGGGTAAGTTTCTTACGCAGAGAGTGGTGAGTGCGTAGAATGAGGTGCCAGAGGCGGTGGTGGAGGCAGAAATGATGGGGTCTTTTAAGAGACTCCTGGATGGATACATGGAGCTTAGAAAAATAGAGGGCTATAGGTCAGCCTAGGTAGTTCTAAGGTAAGGACGTGTTCGGCGCAGCTTTGTGGGCCGAAGGGACTGTATTGTGCTGTAGGTTTTCTATGTTTGTATTATTTAAATAGTAAAAAACTGTAGCGTGCTGCTGTACAGAGAGCCTTGGGAGTGCTTGTGCATGAATCACAAAAAGTTAGTTTGCAGGTGCAGCAGGATATCAAGAAGGCAAAAGGGATGTTGGTCTTCAATGCTAGAGGATTGAATATAAGAACAGGGAGGTTATGCTGCAACTGTACAGGGGACTGATGAGGCTGTACTGGAGCACTGCATGCAGTTCTGTTCTGCTTACTTGAGGAAGGATATATTGGCCTTGGAGGCGGTGCAGAAAAGGTTTACCAGGTTGATTCCAGATATGAGGAGGTTAGACTATGAGGAGTTGCCTGGGACTGTACTCGCTGGAATTCAGAAGAATGAGAGGAGATCTTATAGAAACATATAAAATTATGAAAAGGATAGATAAGATAGAGGCAGGAAAGTTGTTTCCACTGATAGGTGAGACTAGAACTAGAAGACATAGCCTCAAGATTCAGGGGAGAAGATTTAGAACGGAGATGAAGAGGAACTGCTTTTCCCAAAGGGTGGTGAATCTATGGAATTCTCTGCCCAGTGAAATAGAAGCAGCGGAGGCTACCTCAGTAAATATATTTAAGGCAAGGTTCAATAGATTTCTGCATAGTAGGGGAATTAAGGGTTATAGGGGAAGGTAGGTAGAGATGAGTCCATGGTCAGATCAGCCATGATCTTATTGAATGGCGGAGCAGACTGGCTGGGCCAGATAGCCTACTCCTGCTCCTATGTTCTTATGTTCTATAGAGGCCATGTCACTGGGTATATTTAAAGTGGAGGTTGATAGGTTCTTGATTAGTAAAGACATCAAAGGTTTTGGGGAGAAGCAGGAAAAAAGGGATTCAGAGGGATAATAAATCAGCCATGATGGAATGGTGGAACAGACTTTTTAAAAAAAATTATTGAGATACAGAGCAGAATAGGGCCTTCAGTCCCTTCAATCTGTGCCACCCAGCAATCCCTTGGTTTAATCCTAGCCCAATCACAGGAGGATTTACAATGACCAGTTAACCTATCAACTGGTATGACTTTGGGTTGTGGGAGTAAACCGAAGCACCAGGAGGAAACCCACTTGGTCAAAGGGAGAACGCACAGACTCTTTATAGGCAGCTCTTCAGTGGGCATTGAACCTGGGTCGCCGGTACGTAAGGCGTTGTGCTAACCATTACACTACTGTACTGTCTGTTGGGCCGAATGGCCTAATGCTGCTCCTATATCTTACGGTCTTACACACAAAATGTTGGAGAAACGCAGCAGGTCAGGCAGCATTTATGGAGAGGAATAAAGAGTCGGCGATTTGGGTCACAGCCCTTCATCAGGACTAGTAGAACGGAATAGGGGAAATGTCAAATATTTAACTCTTTGTTCAATGCCATCCCCTCCCCCGACCTCCCCTCCACCTCTCTTCTCCTCGCTGCTTCCCATCTGAATAACAAAAAAAGGACTACTTCAAAACATTATGCAAATGTTCTCCGGAAGATGCAGTTTATTTTGAACTCAAGTAGGAAAATTACCATGTCAATTAAAGTGATTTTAAAAAGCACAGCTGCATGTGATAACTGATGAATATTAAGGTTCGATTCAGACTGCGGGATGCCATTAATAAAAGCTTCTATTTGGAGTGAATAAATGTGAAAACTTATCTTTGAAAAGGCAGGCAGTCGAGTGGGAGAGTGAGCTGTTGACAGGCTGTTTCCCCATTAACCTATTGTGGCTAAAGAAAATATACAAACGATCAGTTAATTATACTGACCTGGGTCAAAATGGCATTGTACTAAGCTGGATAAACAATCTTTCTTTTGTATGAATACAGTCAGACTATTACAACTGATTCATCATCTCTGTGGAGAACATGGTACAAGCATACAACAGCAGAAAGTTGGAAAGAGAGGTTAATGAGATGTTACATTACAAGTGTAATCCTTTGGTTGCCTCTAACAACCCTAATTGACGTTGTACATCTATATCTAAGTGAAGTAATAAAGACAAAACAAAGCATATTTTATACATCGTTTTTCACAGGTATCTAGCTGATTTCTGGGTCCCCATTTTCTTCTTCTCACCTGCACATCAACACGCTCTGGGGACCCCATTCTCTCATGGTCTGCTCCCATCAGATTCATTCTTTTTCAGCCCTTTACCTTTTCTACCTGTTACCTCCCAGCTTCTACCTCACCCACTCCCCCACCCACCCACCTATCACCTTCCATTTTGTACTCCTTCCCCCCCCACAACCCACCCACCTTCTTATTCTGGCTTCTTCCCCCTTCCTTTCCAGTCCTGATGAAAGGTCCTGGCCCAAGTTGTTAACTGTTTATTCCCCTCCACAGATCCTCTGACCTCCAGCACTTTTTGTGTGTTGCTCAAGATTTTCAGCATCTGCAGAATCTCTTGTATTCAAAAATGCTTCCCTGGTCGTGGAGTGCTTTAAGACATTCTAATGTTGCAAAAGGCATTATATAACTGCAAGTCTTTATTTCTCTGTGACAGGAGAGAGATTGTACATGTAAATATTTTGAATTACTAATGTATTGGAGATATATTTTAGCTTAGAAACTCTTTATCATTCATATTATGATCTGTATTTAGACAGTAAATTCAACAAATGTCGCAAATATAAATTGGTGATGAGGTAGGTACAATGAATTTCAGATTCAAATTCATTTATTTATCACCTGTACATCGAAACATGATGGGGGATATAGGAGATGTACTTGTTGTCTTCGGCTTTGTTTCACCCCTTTAACCTCACCTTTTTATATTGGCTCTTTCTCCTCTACACTCCAGTCCAGATGAAGGGCCTCAACCATCCATTTCCCACCATAAATGCTGCCCGTCCTGCAGATTTCCTCCAGCAACTTGACCTAGGGAGAGTCTGCCATGTTCCAATCTGTATTAAAGAATGGTGATTCTAAGAATGGTTTTGTTAGGTGACCAATGCAGTGCAAAGAAGATGGAAAGTGATAATTTCTCTCAAAATACACGGGGTCATGCATTTTAAAAATTCTTCAAACATATATCACTATTGTATTGAAAGCCTTGCATTTACCTACTTTCAGGTATGAGATACCACTCAAAACTCAAACAGGTGGTGACGAGAGGGCGTACAGGAGTGAGATATGCCAACTAGTGGAGTGGTGCCACAGCAACAACCTGACACTCAACATCAGTAAGACAAAAGAGCTGATTGTGGACTTCAGGAAGGGTAAGACGAAGGAACACACACCAATCATCATAGAGGGATCAGAAGTGGGGAGAGTGAGCAGCTTCAAGTTCCTGGTGTCAAGATCTTTGAGGATCTAACCTGGTTCCAATATATCGATGTAGTTATTAAGGTTCATCCATCGTCATCGATGAAGACCTCGACACTCAACCCGGCATGGATGGAAAGCGAGCCCGGGAGTGGCCCGACTGGAATCAAACTCGGGAACCTTCGTTCCGGAGTCTGGCGCTGATGTCACTGCGCCACCAGCCGGGATATGATAGTGCCGAGACTAGTGCATGATTTGGATTTAAGTGAGGAAGAGTTGCGCAGCGTCAGCCTCACTCTCTCTTCCCAATTCCCATCTGGATCCAGTGACAACACACGAGTCGAGACGGCTGGAGATGGGACTAGGCGCAGTAGATGACCAGGACACCTTCTGTGTCTTGTCGTGCCCTACACGTTCCACGACACTTGCAGAGACCGCCTTCTTGACCGCTGGACCTTCCATTGGTCTCGTCTGCTCAATCCGCCAGAGTCTGTCTTCACATGGGGGATAGACAACTCCCTATCTCACTGAGGGTTTGAGACCCATCGGCTACCCTCACCTAGTTTAGCCGGCTTGTCAAAGCCGTTGCCTGGGGTGTGGCCGCTGTCGCATGCAAACAGCTACGAGGAGCCACAGGTGGACAAACTGCCCTGAAAAGGACGCGACATAAGACATAAGACAAAGGAGCAAAAGCTGGCCATTTGGCCCATCGAGTCTGCTCCGCCATTTTTTCATGAGCTGATCCATTCTCCCATTTAGTCCCACTCCCCCACCTTCTCACCATAACCTTTGATGCCCTGGCTACTCAGATACCTATCAATCTCTGCCTTAAATACACCCAATGACTTGGCCTCCAGTGCCACCCGTGGCAACAAATTCCATAGATTCACCACCCTCTGGCTAAAAAAATTTCTTCGCATTTCTGTTCTGAATGGGCGCCCTTCAATCCTTAAGTCATGCCCTCTTGTACTAGACTCCCCCATCATGGGAAACAACTTTGCCACATCTACTCTGTCCATGCCTTTCAACATTCGAAATGTTTCTCTGCGGTCCCCCCTCATTCTTCTAAACTCCAAGGAATACAGTCCAAGAGCGGACAAACGTTCCTCATATGTTAACCCCCTCATTCCTGGAATCATTCTAGTGAATCTTCTCTGCACCCTCTCCAACGTCAGCACATCCTTTCTTAAGTAAGGAGACCAAAACTGCCCACAGTACTCCAAGTGAGGTCTCACCAGCACCTTATAGAGCCTCAACATCACATCCCTGCTCCTATACTCTATTCTTCTAGAAATGAATGCCAACATTGCATTTGCCTTCTTCACTACCGACTCAACCTGGAGGTTAACCTTAAGGGTATCCTGCACGAGGACTCCCAAGTCCCATTGCATCTCAGAACTTTGAATTCTCTCCCCTTTTAAATAATAGCCAGCCCATTTGTTTCTTCTGCCAAAGTGCATAACCATACACTTTCCAACATTGTATTTCATTTGCCACTTCTTTGCCCATTCCCCTAAACTATCCAAGTCTCTCTGCAGACTCTTTGTTTCCTCAGCAATACCGGCCCCTCCACCTATCTTCGTATCATCAGCAAACTTAGCCACAATGTCATCTATTCCACAATCCAAATCGTTGATGTACAACGTAAAAAGAAGCGGCCCCAACACGGACCCCTGTGGAACACCACTGGTAACCGGCGGCCAACCAGAATAGGATCCCTTTATTTCCACTCTCTGTTTCCTGCCAATCAGCCAACACCCTACCCACGTATGTAACTTTCCCGTAATTCCATGGGCTCTTATCTTGTTAAGTAGCCTCATGTGTGGCACCTTGCCAAAGGCCTTCTGAAAATCCAAATGTTCCCCCACTAGAGGTGCTACTCCTCCCTGACACCCTATACACTCCCCATGTAGTCATAAAGAAGGCAAGGCAGCGGCTATACTTTATTAAGAGTTTGAAGAGATTTAGCATGTCATATGCACTCAAAAACTTCTATAGTTGTACCATGCAGAGCATTCTGACAGGCTGCACAGGACCGAAAAGAAGCTGTGGTGTCTCAGAAAGGCACTGTCCATTATTAAGGACTTCCAGCACCCAGGGCATACCCTGTTACTATCAGGTAGGAGGTACAGAAACCTTAAGGCACACACTCAAATGATTCAGGAACAGCTTCTTCCCCTCTGCCATTCGATTCCTAAATGGACCTTAAATCTTTGGACACTACCTCACTTTTTTTTCAGTATACAGTATTTCTGTTTTTGCATGTTTTAAAAAATCTATTCAATATATGTAATTGATTTACTTGTTTATTTATTGTTATTATTTTTATTTTATTAATTATTATTATTTTTTTTCTCTTCTAGATTATGTATTGCATTGAACTGCTGCTGCTAAATTAGCAAATTTCACGTCACATGCTGGTGATAACAAACCTGATTCTGACTCTGATTCTGAACAGACAACGCCTCCCAACAGATCAACACTGCATAAACCACTTCCCCACATCACACTCAGATTCAGATTTATTTATCAGATGTACATTAAAGCATACAGTGAAATGCATCATTTACATTAACAACCAACGCAACCTAAGGGCAGCCCACAAATCTTGCCACACATTCCAGTGCCCAACACGTTCAGCAGAACAACACAAGAACCAACAGCAACATCTTGTCTCATCCAATCAGCACATCCTCATATTTGTCACAGAGAGTCAAGTATCTGGGCGCCATCATCAACCAAAAAGGATCCAAGCCTGAAGTCTTTGCAAGGACGGCCCAGACAACAGCGACACTGGCTAAAGTAAAGCCAGTCTGGAGAGACAATAACATCACTCTCCAATCCAAGAATGAAACTCCTTCATGGTCTTGTGCTCTCCATCTCCATTGGTCTGCATGCCAATCATGGACTTTGACAACAGAACTGCAAAAGAAGATCCAGGCAGTGGAAATGAGATGCTTCAGAAGGCTCCTCAGCAACTCCTATACAGACCACGTCTCGAACAATGAAGTACGAAGAACCATCGCCCAGCACATGAGACACAACAGAGATCTACGGTCCACAGTAAAGACGAGGAAACTGAGGTGGTACGGCCACATGACAAGATCAAGGGGACTCTCAAAGACTACTTTCAGGGAACGGTACAGGGGAAAAGAAAAACGGGCAGACAGAGGAAAAAATGAGCAGACGTCATTGCAGGGTAGACCGGAGAGAGCTTTGCCACAACCCAGGCTCCCTCCCACAACCGTGACAGATGGAGCCCACTGATGCAGGCCCTCATCTGTACAGTGCCCCTTTGCCCAGGCGGGTTGCAGGATCCGTAATAGTAACTCAGAGAGTGATAAGTGCATAGTAAGGATGCAGGCAGATACATTAAGGATGCTTAAGAGACTTAGATAGGCACATGAATGAAAGAAAAACGGAGGAACGTATAGGGGGAAAGGGTTAGATTGATCTTGGAGTAGGTTCAAAGGTGGGCTGAAGGTCGTGTACTGAGCTGTATTGTTCTATGTTTTATATTCTAGCAAGTTTCCTACATTACAACAGTTTCTACACTTCACAATTAGCTTCATTTGCTACAGAACACTTCAGGACATTGAGAGGTAGTTAACAAAAGCAGAAATATGCTCTCACTCCCCCTCATCCCATAACAGTGTGTCAACTACTCCTCACTCTTACATCCTCTGGGTTGAGTTGGTTGTCCTGTTTTCTTTGAGCGTTTCATCTATAGGCACTTGACTGCAGCTTTCATGTTTGATAATTTAATCTCTTTGTACTGCCTCCTTCATGTCTACTTCATAATCTAAGGAGAGGTGGTTCCATTCTTCTAAACAAGACCACTCATTTCTCAGCTGTTTTTGAGAGAGGCAGCAGCAATTACAGACAAAGTATCCAGATATCCTCGTTTGCAAAAATCCTCCATCTCATTCTCAAGAAACTCTCTTCAGCCTTGCTGCACATTTCCCCCCAGTCCCAACCGAGCATTCGATCTCCATCAACACACACAGAATGCTGGAGGAACTCAGCAGGTCAAGCATCATCTACGGAGGGGAATGAAAAGTTGACATTTTGGACCAGAACTCTTCATCAGAAACATCAACTGCTTATTCCCTTCCGTAGATGCTGCCTGACCGCTGAGTTCCTCCAGCAAAATAGTGTTGTGTTGCTCCAGATTTCCAGTATTTGCAGAATCTTTTGTGTTTATGTAACAACCTCCACCACTTTGTTCATCCATTGCCATTCCCTTACCACTTTACATTCTTCTCACCTGCCTCTCCACAACCTTACTCATGCAGAACATTGGGTCAGCATGGTAGCATAGTGGCTGATGCATTGCTTTTCAGCACCAATGATCACCATTCGAGGTTCAGTTCCAACCGTTGTCTGTAAGGAGTTTATTCATTCTCCTCATGGCCACATGTGTTTCCTTCCACATTCCAAAGACGTACGGTTAGGGTCAGTGAGTTGCGGTCATAGTACACTGGCGCCGGAAGCGTGGTGACACTTGCAGGCTGACCCCCTGCTCATCCTCAGACTGTGTTGGTCGTTGATGTAAGCAATGCATTTCTCTCTATATTTCAATGTAAAGATTAAAACCAATCTTTAATCTCTAATCTTTACTGAGCTTTATGTGACTACACATAATCCTAACTCAGCATTATAATTTCCTTATCCAAAAATGCTGAGCCTGTACTCACTGGAGTTTAGAAGAATGAAAAGGGATCTCATTAAAACCTATCTAATATTGTAAGATCTAGATAGAATGGATGTGGAGAGGATGTTTCCAATAGTGGAGGATTCTAGGTCCAGAGGGTATAGCCTCAGAATAGAAGGACATCCCTTCAGAAGAGAGATAAGGAGGAAGTTCTTTAGCCAGAGGGTGGTGAATCTGTGGAATTCATTGCCACAGACGTCTGTGGAGGCCAAGTCACTGTGTATACTTAAAGCGGAGGGTGATCGTTTTTTGATTAGTAAGGACGTCAAAGGTTACTGAGAGAAGGCAGGAGAATGTGCTTGAGAAGGGTAATACAGTAATCTAGCCATGATGGAATGATGGAGCAGACCCAGTGGGTTGAATGGCCTAATTCTGCTCCTATGTCTTATAATTCAACATTAAAATGGTTTACATCAACACAAGAGATGCTGGAAAATCCAGATGAATTTTATTGTTTTACATCCTCCGTAAATCTTTAACATTGTTTGTATTGTTTGTTGGATATTTTGCTCTTTTTTCATAATTTGCGTTCAAACACCACTTAGCCTTTTGCTATTCTGCTTGCTTATACCTTGTAGTACTTGTCAACTATTCCCCAGTTTAAAAGCTGCCAAATCAGAATTGTAATGAAATATCACTTTCAAAATCTTTCTCTACATGCCAAATCCTGACACAGTCCCACTGAGTGACCTCCATAATTTCTGATGATGGCTTACACAAGCAACATTAGTGAACTGCCTCTAGGTGACATCCATGGTCTACCTGTCTGGTCAGTTGCCTGATGCTGATATTCACTGATGTAATCATCTCGTTGTACTTTTAATTAGAGTTTCTTTAGAGTTATAGAGTACTACAGTGCAGAAATAAATCCTTTGACCTGTGCTGAACTGATATTCTGCCTAGTCCCATCACCCCACACCTGGACCATAGCCTTCATTCCCCTGCCATCCATGTACTATCCAAATTTCTCATAAAAAAATTAAATCGAACCCACATCCACCATTTCCACTAACAGCTCGTTACTCACTCTTATCACCCTCTAAGTGAAGAGGTTCCCTCTTAGGTTCCTCTGAAATACTTTACCTTTCACCCTTAACCCATGAACTCTAGTTCTAGTCTCTCCCAGCCTCAGTGGGAAAAGCCTGCTTGCTTTTACCCTATCTATACCCCTCATAATTTTCTATATCTCCATCAAATCTCCTCTTCGTCCCTTACACTCCAGGGAATAAAGTCCAAACCTGTTCAACCTTTCTCAGGTCCTCAAGTCCTGGCAACATCCTTGTCAATTTCATCAGTGCTCTTTCAATCTGATTGACATTTTTCCTGTAGGCAGGTGACCAGAACTGCCCACAATACTCCAAATGTGGCCTCACCAACGTCTTATATACGTTAATGCTCCTGCTATTAACCTTCTCTTTATATTTCATTTCCTTATTTTACAATTACCAGGGGTCCACCTGTTGTAATGCACAATGGTGGAAAAGGTCAGAGAAAGAGTTCAGTTTCAAATTTGCTTCAAATTCTGACAGAGGACCTTTGGCCTTAAATTTACATAGAACATATGACAGTACAGCACAGTATATTCGCTATTGTACTGACTTTTAACCTTCTCTGAGATCAATCTAACCCTTCCCTCTTGCATAGTACTCCATTTTTCTATGACCTATGTGCATATCTAAGAATCTCTTAAATGTCCCTAATGTATCTGCCTCTACCACCACCCTGGCAGGGTGTTGCAGGCTCTCTCCACTCTCTATGTAAAGAACCTGACTTTGACTACCTCCATACTTCCCCCCAGTCACCATAAAATTATGCTCCCTCTTATTTGTCATTTCTGTCCTAGGAAAATGGCCATAAAACCAAAAGAATAGGTTGACTTTGTTTCAGTCCCATGGCCTCTAGTCATTCACTTTACCAGATAAACCTACATACGGATCAAGTGCCAGCTACCCTAAGAGAAACTTCAGAGGGAGGGAACCACTAGTAGATAGTTTGATTAGTCTTTTGTCCCTATGCCCAGGTGAAATAACCAATTTGCACATCAGGACCAGTGTGGACTTTCACCAGAGTTTCTGGCTGGTCACTTGACCTATGCCTTTTCTCATCTTGTAAACCTATCAAGTCACCTCTCATTTTCCTTCGCGCTAAAGTGAAAAGCCTTGGGTCACTCAACCTATGAAAGCCAGTGGATGTAGTGTACCTGGACTTTCAGAAAGCCTTTGGTAAGGTCCCACATAGGAGGTTAGTGGGCAAAATTAGAGCACATGGTATTGGGGGGTAGGGTACTGACATGGATAGAAAATTAGTTGGCAGATAGGAAACAAAGAGTAGGGATTAATGGGTCCTTTTCAGAATGGCAGGCAGTGACTAGTGGGGTACCGCAAGGCTCAGTGCTGGGACCGCAGCTATTTACAATATACATTAATGATTTAGATGAAGGGATTAAAAGTAACATTAGCAAATTTGCAGATGACACAAAGTGGGTGGTAGTGTGAAATGTGAGGAGGGTGTTATAAGAATGCAGGGTGACTTGGACAGGTTGGGTGAGTGGGCAGATGCATGGCAGATGCAGTTTAATGTGGATAAATATGAGGCTATCCACTTTGGTGGCAAGAACAGGAAGGCAGATTACTATCTGAATGGTGTCAAGTTAGGAAAATGGGAAGTACAACGAGATCTGGGTGTCCTTGTTCATCAGTCACTGAAAGTAAGCACACAGTGAAGAAAGCTAATAGCATGTTGGCCTTCATAACAAAGCGAGTTGAGTATAGGAGCAAAGAGGTCCTTCTGCAATTGTACAGGGCCCTGGTGAGACCACACCTGGAATATTGTGTACAGTTTTGGTCTCCAAATTTGAGGAAGGACATTCTAGCTATTGAGGGAGTGCAGCGTAGTTCACAAGGTTAATTCCTGGGATGGCGGGACTGTCATATGTTGAAAGATTGGAGCGACTGGGTTTGTATACACTGGAATTTAGAAGGATGAGAGGGAATCTGATTGAAACATATAAGATTATTAAGGGATTGGACACGCTAGAGGTAGGAAACATGTTCCTGATGTTGGGGGAGTTCAGAACCAGAGGCCACAGTTTAAGAATAAGGGGTAGACAATTTAGAACGGAGTTGAGGAAAAACTTCTCCACACAGAGGGTTGTGGTTCTGTGGAATGCTCTGCCTCAGAAGGCAGTGGAGGCCGATTCTCTGGATTCTTTCAAGAAAGAGATAGACAGAGCTCTTAAAGATAGCGGAGTCAAGGGATATGGGGAGAAGGCAGGTAAAGGGTACTGATTGTGGATGATCAGCCATGATCACAGTGAATGGTGGTGCTGACTCATAGGGCTGAATGGCCTACTCCTGCACCTATTGTCTATTGTCTATCTTTATTAATTATTTCTGGTTTTCTCGGCACAGTTGCTGCATTATCTGCAGAATGTTTCTGTTTTTGCTTCAGGTTTCCAGCATCTGCATTTTTTAATACCTAAATAAACCATAGAAACCATAGAAACTACAGCACAGAAACAGGCCTTTTGGCCCTTCTTGGCTGTGCCGAACCATTTTCTGCATAGTCCCACTGATCTGCACACGGACCATATCCCTCCATACACCTCCCATCCATGTATCTGTCCAATTTATTCTTAAATGTTAAAAAAGAACCCACATTTACCACCTCGTCTGGCAGCTCATTCCATACTCCCACCACTCTCTGTGTGAAGAAGCCCCCCACTAATGTTCCCTTTAAACTTTTCCCCCCTCACTCTAAACCCATGTCCTCTGGTTTTTTTCTCCCCTTGCCTCAGTGGAAAAAGCCTGCTTGCATTCACTCTATCTATACCCATCATAATTTTATATACCTCTATCAAATCTCCCCTCATTCTTCTACGCTCCAGGGAATAAAGTCCCAACCTATTCAACCTTTCTCTGTAACTGAGTTTCTCAAGTCCCGGCAACATCCTTGTAAACCTTCTCTGCACTCTTTCAACCTTATTTATATCCTTCCTGTAATTTGGTGACCAAAATTGAACACAATACTCCAGATTCGGCCTCACCAATGCCTTATACAACCTCATCATAACATTCCAGCTCTTATACTCAATACTTTGATTAATAAAAGCCAATGTACCAAAAGCTCTCTTTACGACCCTATCTACCTGTGACGCCACTTTTAGGGAATTTTGTATCTGTATTCCCAGATCCCTCTGTTCCACTGCACTCCTCAGTGCCTTACCATTAACCCTGTATGTTCTACGTTGGTTTCTCCTTCCAACATGCAATACCTCACACTTGTCAGTATTAAACTCCATCTGCCATTTTTTAACCCATTTTTCCAGCTGGTCCAAGTCCCTCTGCAGGCTCTGAAAACCTTCCTCACTGTCTACTACACCTCCAATCTTTGTATCATCAGCAAACTTGCTGATCCAATTTACCACATTATCATCCAGATCATTGATATAGATGACAAATAACAATGGACCCAGCACTGATCCCTGTGGCACACCACTAGTCACAGGCCTCCACTCACAGAAGCAATTCTCTACCACCACTCTCTGGCTTCTTCCATCGAGCCAATGTCTAATCCAATTTACCACCTCTCCATGTATACCTAGCGACTGAATTTTCCTAACTAGCCTCCCATGCGGGACCTTGTCAAAGGCCTTACTGAAGTCCATGTAGACAATATCCACTGCCTTCCCTTCATCCACTTTCCTGGTAACCTCCTCGAAAAACTCCAATAGATTGGTCAAACATGACCTACCACGCACAAAGCCATGTTGACTCTCCCTCATCGGTTCCAGTCTATCCAAATGCTTGTAGATTCTGTCTCTTAGTACTCCCTCCAATAACTTACCTACTACCGACGTTAAATTTACTGGCCTATAATTTCCCGGATTACTTTTCGATCCTTTTTTAAACAACGGAACAACATGAGCCACTCTCCAATCCTCCGGCACCTCACCTGTAGACAGCGACATTTTAAATATTTCAGCCAGGGCCCCTGCAATTTCAACACTAGTCTCCTTCAAGGTCCAAGGGAACACCCTGTCAGGTCCCGGGGATTTATCCACTTTAATTTTCCTCAAGACAGCAAGGATCTCCTCCTTTTCGATCTGTACAGTTTCCATGATCTCACTACTTGTTTCCCTTAATTCCATAGACTTCATGCCAGTTTCCTTAGTAAGCACAGACGCAAAAAACCTATTTAAGATCTCCCCCGTTTCCTTTGGTTCCGCACATAGCCGACCACTCTGATCTTCAAGAGGACCAACTTTATCCCTTACGTTGTACATTTCTGAATATGAACCAATGATTGTCATTTCCCTTGTTCACTCCCAGCTATTCTAAACCTGTGAGAAAAGCAAATTGCTGCAGATCACTGAAAACTGAAAACTAGATCAAAATACTGATAACAAGCAGCTCCATCTGTAATAATACAGTCAAATTCTAAATGTACGACTTTAAGCCCTATCTGATATAAGTTCCCTCATTTTAAAGGGATTCTACCATATTAACCTACACTTCAAGGACTACTTTATTTCACTGTTTCATCTCCACTGCAAGGTCTAACTGCCAATAATCACTATTTGAGTGGTGAGTCACCACTCCCTACCAAGGAGGAGATGCTTCCAGCTAACAGAACAGTTTTAAACAGAGTTAGTTTATTTTTAGTGATGCACATTTAATTTAGACAAATAATTCTTGACACAGACTTGAAACTTACAGAGGAATTTTGATTTATAAAATATTTCCAAGCTAATAAAAAGATTTATAATCTGCAGTAAATTAGCTGCTCTGAGTAATGGGATTAACATGCACAAAATGGCACACCCTGAAGCTTTCACCATCATTTTTGAGGATTTTAACCAGGTCAGCTTGAAAAAGTCACTAAATAATTACCATCAATAAATTACTTTACTCTCAAAGGAAGCAACACAGTGGACCGTCAAGGATGGCTACCGTGCTATTCCACACCCACACTTCTGATCACCTGGCTGTGCTTTTACTCTCTAAGTCCAGGCAGGGACTGAAGACTGTAGCACCAGTAGTGAGAACCAAGAAGGTTTGGACAAGGGAAGCACAAGGACTGATTTGAATCAGTGGACTGGACTGGACTGGACTTAGGGATCCATCTTCAAATCTGGATGAGAAAGCTGGAGTTGTTACTGACCTTATTAAAACCTGTGTGAATAAGTGTGTGCCTACAAAAACTTGTTCCAAACCAAAAGTTGTGGATGAACCAGGAGGTTTGTTGTCTGTGAGGGCTAGATCAGCGGCATTCAAGTCTGGTGACCCAGCTCTGTACATGAAAACCAGGTATGATATGTGGAGGGCTATTTCAACAGCGAAGAAACAATTCCAAGCGAGGTTGGAGATGACATCCGATGCATGTTAACTCTGGCAGGGTTTGCAAGACATTACTTCCTATAAAGTGAAACCCAATACCATGAATGGCAGCGATGCTTTACTACCAGACGAGCTCAAAGCCTTCTATGCCTGCTTTAGAAACACAGAAACATAGAAAATAGGTGCAGGAGCAGGCCGTTCGGCCCTTCGAGCCTGCACCGACATTCAGTATAATCATGCCTGATCATCCAACTCAAAACCCTGTACCTGCCTTCTCTCCATACCCCTGATCCCTTTAGCCACAAGGGCCATATCTAACTCCCTCTTAAATATAGCCAATGAATTGGCCTCAACTGTTTCCTGTGGCAGAGAATTCCACAGATTCACTATTCTCTGCGTGAAGTTTTTCCTCATCTCGGTCCTAAAAGGCTTCCCCTTTATCCTTAAACTGTGACCCCTCGTTCTGGACTTCCCCAACATCGGGAACAATCTTCCTTCATCTAGCCTGTCCAATCCCTTTAGGATTTTATACGTTTCAATCAGATCCCCCCTCAATCTTCTAAATTCCAGCGAGTATAAGCCTAGTCGATCCAGTCTTTCATCATATGGAAGTCCTGCCATTCCAGGAATCAATCTGGTGAACCTTCTTTGTACTCCCTCTATGGCAAGAATGTCTTTCCTCAGATTAGGGGACCAAAACTGCACACAATACTCTAGGTGTGGTCTCACCAAGGCCTTGTACAACTGCAGTAGTACCTCCCTGCTCCTGTACTCGAACCCTCTTGCTATGAATGCCAGCATACCATTCACCTTTTTCACCGCCTACTGTACCTGCATGCTCACTTTCAACGACTAGTGTATAATGACACCCAGGTCTCGTTGCACCTCCCCTTTTCCTAATCGGCCACCATTCAGATAATAATCTGTTTTCCTGTTTTTGCCACCAAGGTGGATAACCTCACATTTATCCACATTAAATTGCATCTGCCATGAATTTGCCCACTCACCTAACCTATCCAAGTCACCCTGCACCCTCTTAGCATCCTTCTCACAGCTAACACTGCCGCCTAGCTACGTGTCATCCGCAAACTTGGAGATGCTGCATTTAATTCCCTCATCTAGTCATTAATATATATTGTAAACAACTGGGGTCCGAGCACTGAGCCTTGCGGTACCCTACTAGTCACTGCCTGCCATTCTGAAAAGGTCCCATTTATTCCCACTCTTTGCTTCCTGTCTACCAACCAATTCTCTATCCACATCAATACCATACCCCCAATACCGTGTGCTTTAAGTTTGCACACTAATCTCCTGTGTGGGACCTTGTCAAAAGCCTTTTGAAAATCCAAATATACCACATCCACTGGTTCTCCCCTATCCACTCTACTAGTTACATCCTCAAAAAATTCTATGAGATTCATCAGACATGATTTTCCTTTCACAAATCCATGCTGACTTAGTCCGATGATTTCACCACTTTCCAAATGTGCTGTTATCACATCTTTGAATACTGACTCTAGCAGTTTCCCCACCACCGATGTTAGGCTAACCGGTCTATAATTCTCCGGTTTCTCTCTCCCTCCTTTTTTAAAAAGCGGGGTTACATTAGCCACCCTCCAATCCTCAGGAACTAGTCCAGAATCTAAAGAGTTTTGAAAAATTATCACTAATGCATCCACTATTTCTTGGGCTACTTCCTTAAGCACTCTGGGATGCAGACCATCTGGCCCTGGGGATTTATCTGCCTTTGATCTCTTCAATTTCCCTAACACCACTTCCCTACTAACATGTATTTCCCTCAGTTCCTCCATCTCACTAGACCCTCGGTCCCCTACTATTTCTGGAAGATTATTTATGTCCTCCTTAGTGAAGGCAGAACCAAAATAGTTATTCAATTGATCTGCCTTGTCCTTGTTCCTCATGATCAATTCACCTGTTTCTGACTGTAAGGGACCTACATTTGGCTTAACCAATCTTTTTCTTTTCACATATCTATAAAAGCTTTTACAGTCAGTTTTTATGTTCCCTGCCAGTTTTCTCTCATAATCTTATTTCCCTTTCCTAATTAAGCCCTTTGTCCTCATCTGCTGAACTCTGAATTTCTCCCAGTCCTCAGGTGAGCCGCTTTTTCTGGCTAATTTGTATGTTTCTTCTTTGGAATTGATACTATCCCTAATTTCCCTTGTCAGCCACGGGTGCACTACCTTCCCTGGTTTATTCTTTTGCCAAATTGGGATGAACAATTGTTGTAGTTCATCCATGCGATCTTTAAATGCTTGCCATTGCATATCCACCGTCAACCCTTTAAGTATCATTTGCCAGTCTATCTTAGCTAATTCACGTCTCATACCTTCAATGTTACCCTTCTTTAAGTTCAGAACCTTTGTTTCTGAATTAACTATGGCACTCTCCATCTTAATGAAGAATTCCACCATATTATGATCACTCTTACCCAAGGGGCCACTCACGACAAGATTGCTAATTAACCCTTCCTCATTGCTCAATACCCAGTCTAGAATGGCCTGCTCTCTAGTTGGTTCCTTGACATGTTGGTTCATAAAACCATCCCGCATACATTTCAAGAAATCCTCTTCCTCAGCACCCTTAACAATTCGGTTCACCCAATCTATATGTAGATTGAAGTCACCCATTATAACTGCCGTTCCTTTATTGCACGCATTTCTAATTTCCTGTTTGATACTATCCCCAACCTCACTACTACTGTTAGGTGGCCTATACACAACTCCCACCAATGTTTTCTGCCCCTTAGTGTTATGCAACTCTACCCATACTGATTCCACATCCTCCCAGCTAATGTCCTTCCTTTCTATTGAGTTAACCTCCTCTCTAACCAGCAATGCTACCCCACCTCCTTTTCTTTCATGTCTATCCCTCCTGAATATTGAATATCCCTGAATGTTGAGCTCCCATCCTTGGTCACCCTGGAGCCATGTCTCTGTGATCCCAACTATATCATATTCATTAATAACAATCTGCACTTTTAATTCATCCACCTTGTTACAAATGCTCCTTACATTGACACACAAAACCTTCAAGCTTGCTTTTACAACACTCTTAGCCCTTATACAATTATGTTGAAAAGTGGTCCTTTTTGATTTTTGTCCTGGATTTGCTGGCCTGCCACTTTTACATTTCACCTTACTACTTTTTGCTTCTACCCTCATTTTACACCCCTCTGTCTCTCTGCACTTGTTCCCATCCCCCTGCCACATTAGCTTAAATCCTCCTGAACAACAGTAGCAAATGTTCCCCCTAAGACATTGGTTCCAGTCCAGCCCAGGTGCAAACCGTCCTGTTTGTACCGGTCCCACCTCCTCCAGAATTGGTTCCAATGCCCCAGAAATTTGAATCCCTCCCCCTTGCACCATTTTTCAAGCCATGTATTCATCTGATATATCCTCCTATTTCTACTCTGACTAGCGCGTGGCACTGGTAGTAATCCAGAGATTATTACCTTTGTGGTCCTACTTTTTAGTTTATCTCCTAACTCCCTAAATTCACCTTGTAGGACCCCATCCCGTTTTTTTCCTATATTGCTGGTTCCTATGTGCACCACGACCACTGGCTGTTCACCCTCCCACTCCAGAATGTCCTGCAGCTGCTCAGAGACATCCTTGACCTTTGCACCAGGGAGGCAACATACCCTCCTGGAGTCTCGTTTGCAGCCGCAGAAACTCCTATCTATTCCCCTTACAATCGAATTCCCTATCACTATAGCTCTCCCACCCCTTTTCCTTCCCCCCTATGCCGCAGAGCCACCCATGGTGCCATGAACTTGGCTGCCACTGCCTTGCCCTGATGAGACATCTCCCCCAACAGTATCCAAAACAGTATATCTGTTTAGGAGGGAGATGACCTCAGGGGACTCCTGCACTACCTGCCTACTGCTACGCTGTTTAGTGGCCACCCATTCCCTTTCTGCCTGTGTAGCCTTTACCTGTGGTGTGGCCAACTCACTGAAATTGCTATTCACGACTTTCTCAGCATCACTGAGAAAGGGAGAAGATAATTACAGCTGTGAAGATCCCTGCTGCACCCAGTAACCCTGTGATCTCTGTCTTGAAAGCCAATGTCAGGCTGTCACTAAGGAGGATGAACCCTCACCAGGTAGCAGGTCCCAATGGAGTACCTGGTAAGGCTCTGAAAACTTGCGCCAACCAACTGGCAGGAGAATTCAAGGACATTTTCAACCTCTCACTGATATGGTTGTAAATTCCCATCTACTCCAAAAAGGCAACAATTGTAACAGTGTCTAAGAAGAGTAGGGTGAGCTATCTTAATGACTATCACACAGTAACACTCACATCTATGGTGATGAAGTGCTTTGAGAGGTTGGTCATGGCTAGAATCAACTCCTGCCTCAGCAAGGACCTGGACCCACTGCAATTTGCCTAACACCACAATAGGTCCGCAGCAGATGCATTCTCTGTGGCTCCACACCGCCTTAGATCACCTGGACAATACAAACACCTATGTCAGAATGCTGCTCATTGACCATAACGCAGCGTTTAACACCACCATTCCCACAATCCTGATTGATAAGCTATAGAACCTGGGGCCTCTGCACCTCCCTCTGAAACTGGATCCTCAACTTCCTAACCAGAAGACCACAATCTGTGCGGATTGGTGATTATATCTCCTCCTCCTTGATGATCAACACAGGCGCACCTCAGGGGTGTGTGCTTAGCCCACTGCTCTACTCTCTGTATACCCATGACTATGTGGCTAGGTATAGCTCAAGTACCAACTACAAATTTGATGATGATACAACCATTGTTGGTAGAATTTCAGATGGAGACAAGAGGACGCACAGGAGTGAGATATACCAGCTAGCTGAGTGGTGTCACTGAAACAGCCTTGTACTCAATGTCAGTAAGATGAAAGAGCAGATTGTGGACTTCAGGAAGAGTGAGACAAGGGAACACAAACCAATACTGAAAGAGAGAGCAGAAGTGGTGAGAGTGAGCAATTTCAAGTTCCTGGGTTTCAAGATCTCTGAGGACCTAACCTGATCCCAACATATCGCTGCAACTATAATGAAGGCAGTATAGTGGCTATATTTTATTAGGGGTTAGAGAAGATTTTGTTTGTCACTTAAAACACTCTAAAACTTCTATGTATGTACCATGGAGAGCATTCTGATAGGCTGCATCACCGTCTGGTATTGGGGATGGGTGGGGGCGGGGGGGAGGGATGCTGTAGTATCCAAGACATCTTCAAGGAGTTGTGAGTCAGAGAAAGGGCATCCATTATTAAGGGCCCCCATCACCCAGGGCATGCCCTCTTGTGATTGCTACCATCAGGATAGAGGCATAGAAGCCTAAAGGGACACGCCCATTGTTTCAGGAACAGCTTCTTCCCCTCTGCCATCCGATCCCTAAATGGACATTGAACCCATGAACACTTATTTTAATATATATTAGACCATAAGACCATAAGACAAAGGAGCAGAAGTAGGCCATTCGGCCCATCGAGTCTGCTCCGCCATTTTATCATGAGCTGATCCATTTTATCCTATTTAGTCCCACTGCCCCGCCTTCTCACCATAACCTTTGATGCCCTGGCTACTCAGATACCTATCAATCTCTGCTTTAAATACACCCAATGACTTGGCCTCCACTGCTGCCCGTGGCAACAAATTCCATAGATTCACCACCCTCTGACTAAAAAAATTTTTTCGCATTTCTGTTCTGAAAGGGCGCCCTTCAATCCTGAAGTCATGCCCTCTCGTACTAGACTCCCCCATCATGGGAAACAACTTTGCCACATCCACTCTGTCCATGCCTCTTAACATTTGAAATGTTTCTATGAGGTCTCCCCTCATTCTTCTAAACTCCGAGGAATACAGTCCAAGAGCGGACAAACGTTCCTCATATGTTAACCCTCTCATTCCCGGAATCATTCTAGTGAATCTTCTCTGTACCCTCTCCAACGTCAGCACATCCTTTCTTAAATAAGGAGACCAAAACTGCCCGCAGTACTCCAAGTGAGGTCTCACCAGCGCCTTATAGAGCCTCAACATCACATCCCTGCTCCTATACTCTATTCCTCTAGAAATGAATGCCAACATTGCATTCGCCTTCTTCACTACCGACTCAACCTGGAGGTTAACTTTAAGGGAATCCTGTACGAGGACTCCCAAGTCCCTTTGAATTCTTTCCCCATTTAAATAATAGTCTGCCTATTTATTTTTTCTGCCAAAGTGCATATTATTTCTGTTTTTGCAGTATTTTTAATATATTTAATATACACATATAATCTTACTGCAATTTATTTATTTATTTATTTTTCTTTCTATATTATCATATGTTGCATTGTACTGTTGCTGCTAAGTTAACAAATTTCACTACACACGCCAGTGATAATAAATCTGATTCTGATTCCGCAAAGGATTTCCAAACATTGTAATAATTCTTACAAAGTAGAATGACATACCAACGCATTTCAGATGAACAGGTTGTTCATTGCAGAATCCAAAGCATGAGGAATGAATTCAGCTCTTCTTTCTGTCCCCTCCACCTTTCTGCCATTCCACTTTGTCACTCTTAACAACCCAGACTGCTTTCTAATATTTATTGTTACTAGCTGACATCATCTGTACATGATGCTTTTCAATTGCATTCAAAGTCAAAGTCAAAGTTAAAGTTAGTTTATTCTCAAAGTACATATATTGTCACTGTATAACTACCCTGAGATTCATTTTCTTACAGACATTTACAGGAAAATAAAGAAATATGATAGAATTTGTGAAAAACTGTACATAAATAAAGATTAACAAACAATGTGCAAAAGAAAACACATGGAGAAATATTTTAAAAATAAATAAATAATACTGTGATCATGAGTTGTAGAGTACCTGAAGGTACGTCTATACGTTGTTCATCTGACTGCAATGTTTAATAAGGACAACATGGACCCCATTGTTTCTCTTGATTTAAATCTTGGGCTAATGAAAACCTCATTGTTCTCGTTTATGACTAGAGGCTGAGCAAGTAATATTGGTTTGAAGTTTATGTTAGTCAAGAACAAATCTTTGACCCTTGGAAGGGTTATGCTGCAGTGATAGAAAGCTGAGGTTAGCAATAACCTATTTGGGCCCTTGAAACTGCATGTCTAACATACATCCCTAAAAGGAGAGTCTGTATAGACTAAGTTAAAACCCTGCTCACTACTAAAATGTAGGAGTCTGACGAGGATATTAATAAGTGCTGTCATTACTTGGCAAGTGAGATAACGAAAGACCACTGAGTCACACAATTTAGTCTGGTTGCAGCCCACTCACTCCAGGAAAGGCAGGAGGGAGGGCTGTAACAACCAATCAAACTGATAAAGGAAGACGTGTACGTAGCAGGGAGAAACAAGAGAGGCTGCAGTCAGTAGAAATCTGGAGCAGCACAGAGAATACCAGAGGATATGTGGGCTTCCTCCAGGAGCTCTGGTTTTCTCCCACATTCCAAAAACATATGGGTCAGTACGTTACTTGATCACGTAGGTGAAATTGGGTGGTATGGCCTTTTTGGGCCAGAAGGGCCTGTTACTGTGCTGTATCTTTCAGAACTTAGACAGACATGGCGGAAAATTACATGCAACGTGTCATGGATGTAAGTGGAAATGGACTGAAACAAGAGGGACAAGGTGGAGTTGAGACATGAGGATACGAGATGTTGACATACTTTATACTTTATTGTCGCCAAACAATTGGTACTAGAATGTACGATCATAACAGCGATATTTGATTCTGCGCTTCACACTCCCCGGATTACAAATATTAAATATTAAAGATATTAAAAATAGTTAAAATTAGTAATATTAAAAATTTAAATTATAAATCATAAATAGAAAATAGAAAAATGGGAAGTAAGGTAGTGCAAAAAAATCGGGAGGCAGGTCTGGATATTTGGAGGGTACGGCCCAGATCCGGGTCAGGATCCGTTCAGCAGTCTTATCACAGTTGGAAAGAAGCTGTTCCCAAATCTGGCCGTACGAGCCTTCAAGCTCCTGAACCTTCTCCCGGACAGAAGAGGGACGAAAAGTGTGTTGGCTGGGTGGGTCGTGTCCCTGATTATCCTGGCAGCACTGCTCCGACAGCGTGCGGTGTAAAGTGAGTCCACGGATGGAAGATTGGTTTGTGTGATGTGCTGCACCGTGTTCACGATCTTCTGCAGCTTCTTTCGGTCTTGGACAGGACAACTTCCATAGAAGAATGCTTTCTATGGTGCATCTATAAAAATTAGTGAGGGTTTTAGGGGACAGGCTAAATTTCTTTAGTTTTCTCAAGAAGTAAAGGCACTGGTGGGCCTTCTTAGCAGTGAACTCTGCTTGGTTGGACCAAGTCAGGTTATTTGTGATATTGACCCCTAGGAACTTAAAGCTTTTGACCTGTTCCACTTGCGCACCACCGATGTAAATTGGGTCATGTGGTCTGCTACTCCTTCTGAAGTCAACAACCAATTCCTTCGTCTTGCTGACATTGAGGGATAGGTTATTGTCTTCGCACCATGTCACCAGGTTCTTAATTTCCTCTCTGTGCTCAAACTCATCATTACCCGAGATACGGCCTACAATTGTTGTGTCATCAGCAAACTTATATATTGAGTTTGATGGAAACTTGACTACACAATCATGGGTGTATAGTGAGTACAGCAGGGGGCTGAGTACTCAGCCTTGTGGGGCACTGGTGCTCAGAGTGATTGTAGAGGAGAGCTTGTCCCCTATTTTTACAGCCTAGGTCCTGTCTGTGAGGAAGTTGAAATCCAGCTGCAGATCTGAGTGCTAAGGCCCAGGTTCCAGAGCTTAGGAATCAGTTTATTTGGCATGATGGTATTAAAGGCAGAGCTGTAGTCAATGAAAAGGAGCCTTACGTATGCATCTTTATTCAGCAGGTGTTCTAAGGAGGAATGTAGGGCCAGAGAGATGGCATCTGCCGCTGACCTGTTGCTCCGGTAGGCGAATTGCAAAGCGTTGAGGTTGACTGGTAGGCTGTGGTTGATGTGTGCCAAAACCAATCTCTTGAAGCACTTCATAGCAATTGATGTCAGAGCCATAGGTTGCTAATCATTCAGGCATGCCACCTTGATCTTCTTTGGCACTGGGATTATCGTTGCCTTCTTAAAACACGAGGGGATCTTAGACTGAAGCAAGGAGCAGCTGAAGATGTCAGCAAACACTCCAGCTAGCTCGCTTGCACAGGCCCGGAGAACCCGTCCTGGGACGCCATCTGGGCCTGTCGCCTTCCTTGGATTTATCTTCAGGATCGCCCTTCTAACGTTCTCCTCGGTGATGATGAATCTCAATGCCACCAGGTCCAGTTCATCCGGAGGGAGTGGGATGCTCCTCTTCTGTTCCAATCTTGTATAGAATATGTTAAGTTTGTTAGGAAGAGAAGTGCCACAGTTATTGATATTCCCAGCCTTTTCTTTGCGCCCGGTGATCTCATTTAGACCCTGTCATAGTCTACTGGTATCCCTTTGCCTAACCTGGGCTTCCAACTTGGCTCGATATTGCCTCTTGGCGCCCTTAATGGCTTTCCAGAGTTCACGCCTGGATTCCGAGTAGCGACTGGTATTCCCGGACCTAAAAGCCGCAGCTCTAGCCTTTAAAAGGGACTTGACCTCATAATTCATCCAAGGTTTCTGGTTAGGGAATACCCGGATCGTCTTAAAAGACACACAGTCCTTCGTGCATTTCCAAATAAAGTCTGTGACAGCTGAGGCATACTCATCGAGGTTAGCTGCCGAGTCCTTGAATACTAACCAGTCCACCGATTCAAAGCAGTCACAAAGGACCTCATCCGTTTCCTCCGTCCAACGCGACACTACTTTTGACACCGTGACCTCCCGCTTCAGTTTCTGTTTGTAAGCCGGGAGAAGGAGTACGGCCTGATGGTCCGATTTTCCGAAGTGAGGTCGTGGGACGGAACGGTAGGCATCCTTGACTGCTGTGTAGCAGTGGTCAAGTATATTCGGGCCTCTAGTTGGGCAGGAGACATGTTGGTATAACTTTGGCAGCGCCTTTCTGAGGTTGGCCTGGTTAAGGTCCCCGGCTGTAATGAGCAAAGCCTCCGGATACCTGGCCTCAAGTTCACTGATGTTGGCATACAGTATGTTCAGAGCACACCCCACGTCTGCCTGGGGGGGAATGTAGACCGCTGTCAATGTGACCGAGGTGAATTCCCGTGGCAGATAGTGGGGACGACACTTCACCGACAGGTGTTCCAGGTCCGGGCTGCAGGAGCTTGTCAATGCCACTGTGTCCGAGCACCACCCAGTGTTGATCAGTAGGCAGACACCACCTCCCCTCGTCTTGCCCGAAGATGCCGTGCGGTCCATCCGATGGATCGGCCCGGGCTGTTGATTGGGTCAGTCCCCGAAGACGACACTTAATCCCGGATGGCCAGGGTCCTGGCTGAAACAAGTCCTTAAGCCGAGTCACGGTTGCGGAGGCCTCTGCTTCAGCCGAGCCTTGGACTCGATTTCCGAGGTCGGCGGCAGAGGCCTCACTTTCAGCAACTGTGGATGGCCACCAATGGGGCTTTACGGTGGTCACTCCAGGGAAGCGTCTGGGTCACCTTGAGGTCTCCGCTGTCAATTCTGTGCGGTCGTCTGCTCCGGAGAGGTGCTGATCGGAATGGACCGTGTCTCCAAGCGCTCAGGCCCGGTCGCAGACCGCGGGTCTCCGGGAACGTGGTCGGGTCCAGGTGTGGTCCGGAGATTAAGAAGGAGTTCTGGCGCGGTGATCTCCAGCTGGGTCAGTAGCTTCGCCAGGGTGTTGTTGATCTTTATCTTGCTAAATTGGAGGTTTAGAAGGGCTTCTCGGGTATAGGATAGTGGAGAGGGCAGTTTGCTTGGGAGAGCTCGGGCAAAGTCGCCAGTTACCTTCGCCATCTTTAACGGTATCAACATCAACATCTCGGATGATCTATCCTGGACCAATGCATTGATACGGTCTTGAAGGAGGTACACCAGTGGCTCTACTTCATTAGGAGTTTGGGAGACTTGGTCTGTCAAAAAGACTGTCAAATATCTATGGATGTACCCACAGAGAGCATCCTGACTGGTCGTGTCACAGCCTGGTACGGAGGCTTCAATGCACAGGAGTGCAAGGAACGCAGAGGGTTGCATACTCAGGCCAACTCAGTCATGGGCACAAGCCTCCCCACATCAAGAACATCTTCAAAAGGCGGCATCCATTATTAAGGACCCTCCCTATCAGGACACACCCTCTTCTTATTACTACCATCAGGGAGGAAACAGAGGAACCTGAAAACACACACTCAATGTTTTAGGAACAGCTTCCTCCCCTCCATCATCAGATTTCTGAATGGTTCATGAATCCATGAACACAACCTCATATTCCTTTTTCATATGATTTATTTATTTGTTTATTGTAACTTACTGTAATTTTCATGTCTTGCACTGTACTGCTGTCACAGAGCAACAAACTTCATGACACAAACAGGAGAAAATCTGCAGGTGCTGGGAATTCAAGCAACACACACAAAGTGCTGGTGAATGCAGCAGGCCAGGCAGCATCTATAGGAAGAAGTACAGTCGATGTTTCGGGTCGAGACCCTTCGTCAGGGCTCACGAAGGCCTGCTAAATTTCATGACATATGTCAGTGGGGCAGGAGGAGGCAAAAACAGTGGGCCTGATGAAGGATCTTATCCCAACACGTCAACTGTCCATTTTCCTTTGAAAGATGCCGGTGAGTTCTTGCAGTGTTTTATGTGTTGAAGCAAGCAATAGACTGAGTTAAAGGTAGAAATGAAATGCCAGGGAGGTCTGGGAGAGATATCACTTCTAAACACATCCATTGACTTGGTCTCCACAGCCATCTGTGGCAATGAATTTGACAGATCCACCACCCTCTGGATATAGGGATTTGTCTTTGCCCCTGTCTAAAGGGATATCCTTGTATAGTTGGGACCCTAGATTCCCAACTATTGTTAACATCCTCTCCACATTTACTCTGTCTCAGTCCTTCAATATTCAGTAGGTTTCAATGAGATTCCCCCCCCCCCCACCATCCTTCTAAATTCCAGTGAGCACAGGCCCAGAGTAAATCAAAGGCTCCTTGTACATTAACCCTTTCATTCCTGGGATCATTCTCCAATGCCAGCACAACCTTTCTTAGATAAGGGACCCAAAACTGCTCACAATGCTCCAAAAATGGTCTGACCAATGTCTTATAAAGCCTCAGTATTACATACTTGCTTTTATAATCTGATCTTCTGGAAATTAATGCTAACATTGCATTTGCCTTCTTTACCACCAACTCAATAACACTTCCAATTTGTGCATGTCAGTGTCTTCCCCTTGAAGCAAGTGCACTGCAGCGAGATCTCTGACAGATTTAAAGACCGACTGGCTCAGTGCCTGAGGTAAGCATCTTTTTTACAGTCTGTAATGGAGACTCTGTCGAGAGTTCGCTGTGAAAGGAAGATAGGGATTCACTTATATAGGACCTTGTGAAACTTCCAGTGAACGAATTACTTTGAACCCACAGTTGCTGCCACCTAAGCAGGTTGTCAGTAAATATTCATCGTATCAGAACTGAACTGTATCGGATTGATTGTGAGAATGTGGCAAGTGCAAATGCGGCTGATTGATTGCATGGTGAATCGATTGGGCCTCCCGCGGCCCCTCTCTTTTTGCACGGGTTTTCAAGTGCACACATTTTTGTCTCAGCGGGACCAGTTAGTCACTCGTGCACTGTAAATTGCCCTGCATTTAGCATGGTTAACATGGCTCAGTAAAAATGTTTAACCATACTTGCTCTGCATTACCACAAGAAGACCAATCCAGCTTCCTGCTGCCAGGGCAAATTAATCTTCTTAAATCATTCCCTTTCTTGTAAAGTTTTTTTTACAATGCATTATATTAATATCTGATTATTCTATTCCAGTGGATTATTTTTTTCTAGATCCAGCCGATTATTGCATGTTGATAATCCAAAGAGTTGGCTGTGATTCAACCTGTTTTGAAATGGCAACTCAATCCAGGATAACAGAAGTGCCACATTATTATTTACACCTGTCCATCCACTCGTTAATGCAAATATATCATCAACCAATCATGCGGAAGCAACAGTGCATAAAAGCATGCAGACATGGTCAAGAGGTTTATTTGTTGTGCAGACCCAACATCAGAATAGGGAAGAAATGTGACCCAAGAGACTTTGACCATGGAATGATTGTTTGTCCCAGGCAGGGTGGTTTGAGTATCTCAGAAACCGTCGATCTCCTTGGGCCTTCAAGCGTAGCAATCTCTAGAATTTAGAGAGGATGGTGCGAAAATCAAAAAACATCTAGGGAACAGCAGTTGTGTAGGTGAAAACACCTTGTTAATGACAGTGGTCAGAGGAGAACGGCTAGACTAGTTCAAGGTGACATTAACTCAGATAACCACATGTTACAACCGTGATGTGCAGAAGAGCATCTCTGAATGCACAGTGCATTGAACCTTGAAGCAGATGGGCTATAGCAGCAGGAGACCACGAAGACACACAGCATTATACAATTGTGTGATTATTAGAGATAGAAAACTCTGTCGTGCTGCCATTGAGTGGTAAGTTACAACTACTGCACCCTCAAAGCCCATCAGTAAGCTCCAAGACCTTGGCTTCGATAACTTCCTGTGCAAGTGAATCCTCCATTTCCTCACTGCAGGCCCTAGTCATTTTGGATTGGCAACACAGTCACCATCAGTGTAGGTGCACCACAAGGCTGTGTGCTTAGCCCCTGGTCTACTCACTGAAAGCCCAAGACTGTGTGGCTGAGTACAGCTCCAATGCTGTATTTAAATTTGCTGATGACCCCACTATTGTGGGGCAAATCAAAGATGGTGAAGAATTGGCATACAGGAGGGACATTGAACATCTTGTTGAATGGAGCCATAACTGCAACTTGTCACTCAACTCAGAAAACCAAAGGGTGGGTTATCGACGACAGGGAGCTGGTGGTCCATGATCCATGCTCATTTGGGGATTGGAGGTGGAAGGAGTCAATAACTTTAAATTCATTGGTATTATCATTTCAGAGGATCTGTCCTGGGACCAAAGCATAAGTGTTATTAAAAGAAGGCACAGAAGCACCTCTACTTTCTTAAAAGTTGATACAGATTCAGCATGTCATCTGAAACTTTGACAGACTTCTATCCTGACTGGTTGCATCATGGCCTGGTATGGAAGTACCAATGCCCAGGAATATAAAGTCTGCAGAAAGGGGTGAATGTAGCCCAGTCCATCACTGGAAAAGCCCTCTTATGGTCTTATGGTCTCTCTATCATTGAACACATTTAAAGGAGTGATGTTGCAAGAAATCTGCATCCGTCATCGAGGACCCCATCATCTAGTCCATGCTCTCTTCTCGCTACTTCCGTTGTGCAGGATATACAGGAGCCTTAGCTCCCACACCACCAGGTTCAAGAACAGTTATGCCCCTACAACCAAAAGAAAATCTGCAGCTGGTGGAAATCCAAGCAACACACACAAAATGCTGGAGGAGCTCAGCAGACCAGGCAATACCTAGGGGAAAAAGTAGTCGATGTTTCGGGCCGAGACCCTTCGACAGGACTCGACAACCATCAGGCTCCTGAACCAAGGTGGGTAACCTCACTCACCTGAACACTGAATTGATTCTACAACCTATGGACTCACTTTCAAGGACTCTACAACTGATATTCTCCATGGAATTTATTTATTTGCACAATTTGCCTACGCTTGCACATTGGTTATTTGTCAGTCTTTGCTTATGTATAGTTTTTCAAAATTCTATTGTATCTCTTTAATTTTCTGCAATTGCCTGCAAGAAAATGAAACTAAAGGTAGTATATGGTGACATCTGTGTACTTCGATAATAAAATTACTTTGACTTTGACTTTTATATAGTTAGACTAGAGCCCTTTACCTATGTTAAAGGTATCAAAAACAAAGGGGCAGAGGGTTAAGGTGAGAAGATGGAATTTTAGAACACAGAGCACAGAAACAAGAACAGTACAGCACAGTAGAAGACCTTTGGCCCAGCAGCTTATTTCATAATTTTGGTAGTGATTTGCAGTGATCTCCATTGCAATGAATTTCCATTGCTTGATGTGCTTTACACAGGGGTGCACTGTACCAGGAAGATATGTGGAATTTGTGGCAGGAGCCACAGGCAGCTCAGAGATAGTGGAGGAGTAGAGGCTAAACACAAGATTTTCTGCAGATGCTGCAGTTACTGTCTGGAGTATCTGCACAGTAAAGGTGCATACGTCAGGGTGCTCTTTATGGACTACAGCTCGGGATAATACCATCATTTTGGCATGGGCCTCAATACACCCTAGTGCAAATGGATCCTGGATTTCCTGACTTGCAGACCTCAGTCTGTTCGGACTGGCAAAAACATCCTCTCCAGAATCTCCATCAGCACAGGTGCACCACAGGGCTGTGTGCTTAGCGCCCTGCTCTACTTGCTTTTCACCTATGACTTGTGGTTAAGTACTGCTCCGACACCATATACAAACTTGCTAATGATAACACTGTTATGGGTTATACCAAAGCACACAGGAGAGAGTTTGAAAATTTGGCTGAGTGGTGTCATAACAACAACCTCTTGTTTTTGACCTGGATCTGGGCCGTACCCTCTAAGTATCTGGACCTGCCTCTCGGTTTTGACTGTCTTGTCTCCCTTTCTCTTCACCATTTACACCTTGGACTTCAACTACTGCACAGAGTCTTGTCATCTTCAGAACTTTTCTGATGACTGTGCCATAGTTGGATGCATCAGCAAGGGAGATGAGGCTGAATACAGGGCTACGGTAGGAAACTTTGTCACATGGTGTGAGCAGAATTATCTGCAGCTTGATGTGAAAAAGACTAAGTAGCTGGTGGTAGACCTGAGGAGAGCTAAGGTACCGGCCACACCTGTTTCCATCCAGGGGGTCAGTGTGGACATGGTGGAGGATTACAAATACCCGGGGATACGAATTGACAATAAACTGGACTGGTCAAAGAACACTGAGGCTGTCTACAAGAAGGGTCAGAGCCGTCTCTATTTCCTGAGGAGATTGAGGTCCTTTAACATCTGCCGGACGATGCCGAGGATGTTCTACGAGTCTGTGGCGGCCAGTGCGATCATGTTTGCTGTTGTGTGCTGGGACAGCAGGCTGAGGGTAGCAGACACCAACAGAATCAACAAACTCATTCGTAAGGCCAGTGATGTTGTGGGGATGGAACTGGACTCTCTGACGGTGGTGTCTGTAAAGAGGATGCTGTCCAAGTTGCATGCCATCTTGGACAATGTCTCCCATCCACTACATAATGTACTGGGTGGGCACAGGAGTACATTCAGCCAGAGACTCATTCCACCGAGATGCAACACAGAGCGTCATAGGAAGTCATTCCTGCCTGTGGCCACCAAACTTTACAACTCCTCCCTTGGAGGGTCAGACACCCTGAGCCAATAGGCTGGTCCTGGACTTATATTTCCTGGCATAATTTGCATATTACTATTTAATTATTTATGGTATTATTACTATTTAATTATTTATGGTGCAACTGTAATGAAAACCAATTTCCCCCAGGATCAATAAAGTATGACTATGACTATGACTATGACTAACAACATCCTCTCACTCAACGCCAGCAAGGCCAAGGAACTGATTGTAGGCTTCAGAAGAGGGAAATCCAAAGTCCATGAGCCAGTCCATTGGAGAATCAGAGGGTGAGAGGGTCAGCAACTTTAAATTCCAGGGTGTCACTATCTCAGAGGACCTGTCCTGGACCCAACATGTAATTGTCATTGTAAAGAAAGTATGACAGCGCCTCTACTTCCTTTGAGGTGTGCAGATATTCGACACGTCATTACAAACCTTGTCAAACTTCTATATATGTGTGGTGGAAAGTGTATAGACTGGCTGCATTATGGCCTGGTATGAAAACACTGATGCCTTTGAGTGAAAAATCCTACAAAAGGCAATGAATTCTACATCACGGGTAAAGTCTTTCCAACCACTGAGCACATTTACCTGAAATGCTGTCTTAGGAAAGCAGTATACATTGTCAAAGATCCTCACTCTTTTCTCACTGTTGCCATCAGATAGAAGGTACAGGTGCCTCAGGACTCACACCAACAGGTTCAAGATCAGTCACTGCCCCTCAACCATCAAGATCAAAAGAGGATAACTGCACTCATCTACTGAGATGTTCCCACAGCCAATGATCTCACTTTAAGGGCTCTTTATCTTGTTATTTCATCCTCTCATTATTTATTGCTATTTATTTATATTTGCATTTGCACAGTTTGTTGTCTTCTATGTTCTTTCTCTTTCATTAATCCTGTTTACTGTTACTATTCTATAGATTTGTAACTTTATACTTTATACTTTATTGTCGCCAAACAATTGATACTAGAATGTACAATCATCACAGCGATATTTGATTCTGTGCTTCCTGCTCCCTGGAGTACAAATCAATAGTAAATATTAAAAACTTAAGTTATAAATCATAAATAGAAAATAGAAAAGGGAAAGTAAGGTAGTGCAAAAAAAAAACGAGAGGCAGGTCTGGATATTTGGAGGGTACGGCCCAGATCCGGGTCAGGATCCGTTCAGCAGTCTTATCACAGTTGGAAAGAAGCTGTTCCCAAATCTGGCGGTACGAGTCTTCAAGCTCCTGAGCCTTCTCCTGGAGGGAAGAGGGACGAAAAGTGTGTTGGCTGGGTGGGTCGTGTCCTTGATTATCCTGACAGCTCTGTTCCGACAGCGTGCGGTGTAAAGTGAGTCCAAGGACAGAAGGTTGGTTTGTGCGATGTTCTGCGCCGTGTTCATGATCTATACCTGCAGGAAAAACAATCTCAGGGTTGTATGTGGTGACATGTCTGTACTCTGATAATAAATGTTACTTTGAACTTTGATTTTGCGTGCGTTGTGGAGATGAAAAAGATGGAGCTCATCCTCCCTGACTGAGACTTCTCTTCAATGACGTCATTGAGTAACAGATGACCAACAAGATGGACGGATAATCACCATGATGCTGACTGAGTGAGGAGAGGTTAAGCAAGCTTAGGCTTTTCCTCTTTGGAGTGAAGGAGGATGAGAGGTGACTTGATGGAAGTGTACAAGATGGTAAGAGTGGACAGCCAGAGACTTTTTCCCAAGGTGGAAATGGCTAAGACAAGGCTGCCTGGCCTGCTGCGTTCACCAGCAACTTTGATGAGGGGTATAATTTGAGCTGATTGGAGGAATGTATAGGAGGGATGTCAGAGGTAAGTTTTTTTACGCAGAGTGATGGGTGCAAGGAATGTGCTGCCAGAGAGGCAGATATATTAGGGACATTTAAGAAACTTTTAGATAGGCACATGGATGACAGAAAAATGGAGGACTATTTGGGAGGGAAGAGTTAGATTGACTTTAGAGTAGGTTATAAGCTTGGCACAACATTGTGGACTGCAGAGCCTATACTGTGTTATACTGTTGTATGTTCTAAGTTCTGTTAGTATAAATGGGTGTTTGATGGTCAGTGTAGATTGCTTGGATGGACCATAGAGACACATGAGACAGCAGATGCTGGAAATCTGGGTCAACGCACAGAGGAGCTGGGGGAACATTTTGAGTTGAGAACTGATGAAGAGTCTCAACCTGAAGCATCAACTGCCCACTTTCCTTCATAGATGCCGCCTGACCCGTTGAATTCCTCCAGCTCTGTCGTGTGTTGATGGGCCAAAGGGCCTGTTTCCGTGCTGTACAACTCAATAAGTTCAAAACTATTTAATAAATAGAACAAAAGCGGATTAATGAGATCACTGTTCAGATGAAAGGTAAAAAGATGTCATACTGGAAACTTATGGTGCAAGGTTCTTTTTTACCCCAGTAATTATGTTTTCAACTTCTACGTAAGTGAATCTTTTGATAACTGGATGGTGACTGACGATTACTAATATATGGATAATGGTTCTTTTTTTGATGCTTGAGACTGAAGACGACTGTACATTATGAGGGAGCAGTCCCTGGGCTGTGTGGGGGTTGAATAAAACCAAGTGACTAAGGCAAGTCGTTAATTCCATGCAGAAAATGATTGGCAGAGCACAACGAAAACATATTCGTGACGACTGTGGGAGTGGAGCCGGAGTGAAATGTGTGACTCAGAATTCTTCTCCCTTTTCCACTTGTCAGGCAGTGACAGAGTTGATTAATTATACTGGCAGATGAATTAAACAGAGAGATGATTCTGGGGTGGAGGGTGTTATACACTGTAGATGGAAAAATTCACACAGAGTCCAGGGCTTATCCACACAACAAACATTCTTTATTATGAGTTGACGTCAACAAGGATATCACACATGCAGGCATGAGTTCTTAGCGGTTCAAAGTTTCCAGTGATATTATTTCATACCCAACTTTCTCCCATTAGCTTTATCAAACAGCCAATGTGCAAATGACGGAAAATTGTGCAAATAATAATAAAAAAATAAGAACATGAGTTGTAGAGTCCTTGAAAGTGAGTGTGTAGGTTGTGGGGTCAGTTCAGCTTTGAGGTGAGTGAAGATATCCACACCGGTCAGGGTAATAAATATTCCTGAACCTGGTGGTAGTAGCGAGAAGAGAGCACGGCCCTCCCCTTCTCTCCAACAGATAAATCAGAGTGTGTTATGCTGCCTTAAATTCCACTGAGCAAAATTTAACCAAAGCTTTGATGCCAGTCAAATTTATTTGCTGGAGGAGGAAGTTGAGGGACGGTTATGAAGCGGATTTAAGGAGTCACTGTGGATTTTGTTATTACTTTGCATTATGGGCGTCTAAAGGCAGCAGTGGCAAGAGAGAAGTGGGCAAACCGAAGATGAATTTGCAGTCATTCACTTTGATGAGCTTTACTTTCTGTCTGTATTTTCTTTCTTTTCTTTCTTTTACTTTCTTATCTGCTTGATAAGTTAATAGCGCAGGGCCACTTAGAGTCATGGAGTCACAGAGTCATAGAACAGTACAGCATAGAAAAGGCCCTTCAACCCATTTAGTCTGTGCCAAGCTGTTAATCTGCCTTGTCCCAATGACCTGCATCCAGACCCATAACCCTCCATACCCCTCCCATCGGTGTACCTATCCAAATTTCTCAAAAACGTTGAAATCAAACCCACGTCCATCACTTCAACTGGCCACTCGTTCCACACTTGCACTACCCTCGAGTGAAGAAGATCCCCCTCGTGTTCTCGTTAAGCAGTACACCTCTCAACTTGAACACATCTTCACCCATGATCTCTAGTTCTTGCTTTACCCAATATTAATGGAAAAAGCCTGCTTGCATTTACCCGATATATAGTCTTCATAATTTTACATACCTCTATCAAATCTCCTCTCATTCTCCTGCACTCTAGGGATTGTTGCCAGCATAGCTTACTGTCCTCAAATGAATGGAGAGTAGGAATGAGAGATTTTGTGCTGCTGTTGCTCTGAAATCTACCCAAGAAGGGCAAAAGGGCAAAAGGGTAATTGGAACTCCAGGGTGAAGTCAAGGTAAATTTATTGCTGTATCGAAGTACATATTTGGCACTACATAATACCTTGAGATTCATTTTGAGAATAAAGGCATAAACTATTTTCTAAACAGACAGTAAATTCAAGTGCACAGGGACTTGGGAGTCCTTGTGCAGGATTCCCTAAAGGTTAACTAGCAGGTTAGGTCACTGATGTAAATGAACTGGAAGTTTTAGCAAGTCGATAGTACGAAAGGTAAATGCAATGTTGGTACTCATTCCAGACGACTAGAATATAAAAGGCAATGACGTAATCCTACAGCTTTATAAGGGATTGGTCAAGCCGCACTTGGAATATTGTGAGCCATTTTGGACCTCTTACTGAGGTAAGGATGTGCTGGCATTGGAGAGGGTACAGAGGAGGTTAACGAGAATGATCCCAGGAATGAAAGGATTAACATATGAGGAGAGTTTGATGGCTCTGGGCCTGTACTCACTAGAGTTTAGATGAATGAGAGGGGATCTCATTGAAGCCTGCCAAATTTTGAATGGCCTAGATAGAGTGGACATGGAGAGGATGTTTACAATAGTGGGAAAGTCTAGGATCAGAAGGCACAGCCTCAGCCTACAAGAATGTCCCCTTAAAATAGAGATGAAGAGGAATTTCTTTAGTCGAAGTGTGGTTAATCTGTGGAATTCATTGCTACAGATTGCTGTGGAGTCCAAGTTATTGGATATATTTAAAGTGGAGGTTGATAGGTTCTTGATTAGTAAAAGATTTTGGGGAGAAAGCAAGAGAATATGTTTGAGAGAGATAATAAATCAGCCATGATGGAATGGTAGAGAAGACATGATGGGCCGAATGGCCTAATTCTGCTCCTATGTCTTATCATCTTATGGTCTGATGTTGTTCAAGACTTCCAGCGTCTGCAGAATTTCTTGTGTTTTTGATGATAAATGTTGTCTTCCTAAGGCAGTGCCTCCTGTAGATACTACTGATGGTGGAGAGGGATGTGCCCATGATATATCAGGCTGCGTTTATTACTCTTCGCAGTTTCCTAAGTTCCTGCACATTTAAACTACTGTATCAGACCATAATGCGGCCATTTAGGAACATCCAACTGAAATACTGACAACTACAGAATCATTCTCCAGTACAATTCTGACTCTTTGAGAGAGGACAGGCTAGAAAATAAAAAAGGGATAAGGCTTTTCTCATTCTAGCCTCACGGCAAGAGGACAGGTGAAGTCTCTGGTAGCCAGGTAATCTCTCGGGCTGTTATACTCGAGCTCTTTCCTCACTTCCAGATGGAATCGCGAGCCTCTGCCTCCCTAATGTTCTTGAAGCATCACATATGACATCTATCCCTGTGAAAAGTTCATCTAGGGGAGAACAGTGGCAGAACATAAATTGGCTAATGTGCACTCACATGGACATTCTGGGAAAGTGGTGATGACTGCGGTCAATGTGCCTTTTCATTTTGAAATAGAGACCCCGAACCCATGGGGAAATAGGAGTCACAGTCTTCAGGGACCTCGGGGCTTTCTGTTTATGCTGCTGAAGCTGACCAAGAGGGAGCCTGGGAGAAGTTTGGACGTGGCGCTCAGGAAACTGGGCCATTTGCCTGCAGATCTGCGCACTGCAACTGGACACATCTGCGACACATTCATCTAATCACCTCTTGCCTCCTACTCTTCAGTCTCCATACTCTGCCTTTTGTTACCCCAGCACAAACAATTGTGCAAGGTATATTTTCCAAAGCCCAGTTGTGTCATAGTATCATAAGATCACCAAAGCACAGAAACAGATCCTTCAGTCCTTCTAGTCCATGCTGGCCTGGTTATCTGTCTAGTTCCATCTTTTTGCACCCAGACCATAGCCCTCCATATCTCTCTCATCCCTGTTATTATCAAAACTTTACTTAAATGTTACAATTGAACCCATATCTACCACTTATACTGGCAACTCATTTCACACACCGGGAGAAAGGAACCGGTTCTCTACTCTATCTATATTTCTTATAATTTTATCAACCCGTATCAGATCTCCCCTCAGCCTAAGCCTCCAGCACTCCAGGAAGCTAACCCAACTTTCTCAAACTTCTACTTATAACCCATGCTCTCTAAATGAGGCAGCGTCCTGATGAACCTCTTCTGCACCCCCTTCCAAGCCTCCACATCCTTCCTATACTGGTGCGATCAGACCTGAATGCAGTCTAACTGATGTTTTATGAAGCTGCAAAATAATTTCCTGACTCTTCAACTCAGTGTTGTGACTAATAAAGGTAAGTAGCTCCCAGCTTTCTTTACCAGCATACTAATGTGTGTAGCCAATATGGATGCCAAGACACTCTGCTCATGATCGTTGGTAAGGATCCTGTCTTTAGCAGTGTACATTGATGGTCATACATTGCACCTTGTTGGACGTCACTGCACAGGTTCAGGCTACTCTGTGCATGGATGTGTTGGACTGACCAAGATTTCAGAATACACTGCAGGAGCAGGAGTCAGCCAGCTCCCCCCTTAGGCCTACCTCACCATTCAATATGATCCTGGCCAGTTTTCCCCAGGTTTTATCTCCTGTTCTGTTCCATTTCTTGATTGCCTTTCATCCCTCAATAGAACATAAAATATCACAGCACAATACAGGCCCTTTGGCCATGATGTCCAACCTTATAACATACTCTAAGATCAATCTAACCATTCCCTCTCGCATACCCCTCCATTTTTCTATAATCCATGTTTCTTAAATGTCCCTAATGTATCTGCCTCCCTGGCAGGGCATTCCTTGCACCCACCACTCTGTGTAAAAAAACTTACCTCTGACATCCTCCCTATACATTCCTCCAATCACCTTAAAATTATGCTCCATTCCTGCCTTGTGAAAAAGCTTGTGTAGGGACTACCGGAGTCAGTATGTGTGAGGTGTGTAGGGATTTCTTCTTGCAGGAGATGGCAAATCTCTGGCATTCTCTAGCCCAAAGGGTTGTGGAGGTTCGACCACTGCTGATACTCAGAGAGGAGACTGATATGTATTTAAAAGATTGCGCGATTGAGGGTTTTGGGGATCTTATACTGGAGGTGAGGTCAGCATGAGGCCAGAGTTGAATAAGCACATAGATTGGAGAGGTATGGATGGCTATGGTCGAATTGCAGGTCAACAGGACTAGGCAGAATAAGAATAACACGGACTAAATAGGCCAAAGTTCAAGTCAAGTCACTTTTTATTGTCATTTCGACCATAACTGCTGGTACAGTACACAGTAAGAACAAGACAATGTTTTCCAGGACCATGGTGCTACATGGAACAATACAAAAACCACACTGAACTACTTAAAAACAACACAAAAACTCCACTCGACTACAGACCTACCTAGGACTGCATAAAGTGCACAAAACAGTGCAGGCACTACAATAAATAATAAACAAGACAGTAGGCACAGTAGAGGGCAGTAGGTTGGTGTCAGTCCAGGCACTGGGTATTGAGGAGTCTGATGTCTTGGGGGAAGAAACTGTCACATAATCTGGTCGTGAGAGCCCGAATGCTTCGGTGCCTTTTGCAGATGGCAGGAGGGAGAAGAGTTTGTATGAGGGGTGCGTGGGTTCCTTCATAATGCTGTTTGCTTTACGGACGCAGCGTGTGGTGTAAATGTCTGTAATGGCGGGAAGAGAGACCCCGATGATCTTCTCAGCTGACCTCACTATCCGCTGCAGGGTCTTGCGATCCGAGATGGTGCAATTTCCGAACCAGGCCATGATGCAGCTGCTCAGGATGCTCGCAGTACAACCTCTGTAGAATGTGGCGAGGATGGGGCCTGTTTCTGTCCTGTAATGTTCTATGACTCTATGACTATGACGTAGATAAGCCATGATCATATTGAATGGTGAGCCAGGCTTGGTAAATTTGTAAATTGTTTTATTATTGTCACATGTAACTAGATACAGTGAAACACTTCAAAGTTCAAAGTCAAGGTCAAAATTATTACCAAAGTACATGCACATTACGATATACTACCTTCAGGTTCATTTTATTGCAGGCATTTGCGGGAAGCAAGAAATGTTTCTGTGAAAACATAAAGGAGGACTGAGAAACAACTAGTGTGTCAAAGAAGAGAGTTGTGCAAATAAAAGTAATACTGAGAACGTGAGTTGTAAAAGGTCCTTGAGAGCCGGTCTATAGGTCGCAAGAATTGGTTTAGGATTGAGGTGAGTTAATTTATCCACACAGTTCAAGAATTTAATGGCTTATGTATAATAGCTGTATCTGAACTGGTGGGGTGGGGCCGAAGGCTTCTGAATGGTAGTTGCAAGAAGGCCTGGATGGTGGGGGTCCTTGATGATGGATGCTTGCAATTTGACTTGGATATTGTTCGTGCAGATCAATCTACCTTGTTATGACCTTTCATACAGATCAAATCATTACCCAGTGCATTGAGGTGGTGCAAGGTAAATCAATGATAATGCAGGAAACATGTTACAGTTACAGAGGAAGTACAGGTAGACAATAAGATGCAAGCTCATCACAAGGTAGATTGTAAGGTTGAGAGTCCATCTTATCATACTTGGGAACCATTCAGTAGTTTATAGCAGTTGGTAGAAACTGCACCTGAGCTGGGTAGCACATGCTTTTAGGCTTTTGTAGCTTCTGCCTGATGGGAGAGACTGGGGTGAGATCTTGCGGAAACAGAAAGGATCTTAAGAGGCCACAGCAGAATAAATGTTAAAAAAAAAGCCAGACTGCTGCAGTGCCCCAGGAAGGTCAAGTAGGATCTGTAGAGGAGAATGGATAGTTAGAAACAGAGAAATATAGAAAAACCTAGAGCACAATACAGGCCCTTCGGCCCATAATTCTGTGCCGAACATCTACTTTAGAAATTGCCTATGATTACCTATAGCCCTCTATTTTTCTGAGCTCCACGTTACCTGTCCAGGAGTCTCTTAAAAGACCCTATTGTATCCGCCTCCACCATCATCGCCGGCAGCCCATTTCACGCACTAACCGCACTCTGTGTAAAAACTTACCCCTGACATCTCCTCTGTACCTACTTCCAAGCACCTTAAAACTGTGCTGTCTCGTGTTATTCATTTCAGCCCTGGGAAAAAGCCTCTGACTATCCACACAATCAGTACCTCTCATCATCTTATACACCTCTATCAGGTCACCTCTCATCCTCCACCGCCCCAAGGAGAAAAGGCCGAGTTCACTCAACCTATTCTCATAAAGCATGCTCCCCAATCCAGGCAACATCCTTGTAAATCTCCTCTGCACCCTTTGTATAGTTTCCACATCCTTCCTGTAGTGAGGTGAACAGAACTGAGCATAGTATTCCAAGTGGGGTCTGACCAGGATCCTATATAGCTGTAACATTTCGACTCTTAAACTCTATGCCATGGTTGATAAAAGGTAATGGACCGTATGCTTTCTTAACCACAGAGTCAAACTGTGCAGCGGCTTTGAGTGTCCTATGGACGCGGACCCTAAGATCCCTCTGATCCTCCACACTGCCAAGAGTCTTACCGTTAATGCTATATTCTGCCATCATATTTGACCTACCAAAATGAACCACCTCACACTTATCTGGGTTGAACTACCACTTCTCAGCCAGTTCTGTATCCTAGCGATGTCCCGCTGTACCTCTGACAGCCCTCTACACCATCCACAACACCCCCAAACTTTGTGTCATCAGCAAATTTACTAACCCATCCCTCCACTTCCTCATCTAGGTCATTTATAAAAATCCCGAACAGAAGGGGTCCCAGAACAGATCCCTGATGCACACCACTGGTCACCGACCTCCATGCAGAATATGACCCTTCTACAATCATTCTTTGCCTTTTGTGGGCAAGCCAGTTCTGGATCCACAAAGCAATATCTCCTTGGATCCCATGTTTCCTTACTTTCTCAATAAGCCTTGCATGGGGTATCTTATCAAATGTTTTGCTGAAATCCATATACACTACATCTACTGCACTACCTTCATCAATGTGTTTAGTCACATCCTCAAAAAATTCCATCAGTCTCATAAGGCACAACCTGCCTTTCACAAAGCCATGCTGACTATTCCTGATCATATTATGCCTCTCCAAACATTCATAAATCCTGCTTCTCAGGATCTTTTCCATCAGCTTACCAACCACTGAAGTCAAACTCACTGGTCTATAATTTCCTGAGCTATCTCTACTCCCTTTCTTGAATAATGGAACAACATCTGCAACCCTCCAATCCTCCGGAACGTCTCCCGTTCCCATTGATGATGCAAAGATCATAGCCAGATGCTCAGCAATCTCCTCCCTCGCCTCCCACAGTAGCCTGAGGTACATCTCATCCGGTCCCAGTGACTTATTCCAACTTGATGCTTTCCAAAAACTCTAGCACATCCTTTTTCATAATGTCTATATGCTCAAGCTTTTCAATCCGCTGTAAGTCATCCCTACAATCGCCAAGATCCTTTTCTGTAGTGAATACTGAAGCAAAGTATTCATTAAGAACCTCTGCTATCTCCTCGAGTTCCATACACACTTTTCCACTGTCACTCTTGATTGGTCCTATTCTCTCAGGTCTTATCCTCTTGCTCTTCACATACTTGTAGAATGCCTTGGGGTTTTCTTTAATCCTGCTCACCAAGCCCGTTCTGGCTTTCCTAAAGTCATTCTTAAGCTCCTTCCCGCTACCTTAGAATTTTCTACATCTCTATCATTACCTAATTTTTGAACCTTTCACAAGCTTTTCTTTTCTTCTTGACTAGATTTTCAACAGCCTTTGTACACCATGGTTCCTGCACCCTACCATCCTTTCCCTGTCTCATTGGAACGTACCTGTGCAGAACACCATGCATATATCCCCTGAACATTTGCCACATTTCTGCCGTACATTTCCCTGAGAACATCTGTTCCCCATTTATGCTTCCAGGTTCCTGCCTGATAGCTTCATCTTTCCCCTTACTCCAATTAAACATTTTCCTAACTTGTCTGTTCCTATCCCTCTCCAGTGCTATAGTAAAGGAGATAGAATTGTGATCAATATCTCCAAAATGCTCTCCCACTGAGAGACCTGACACCTGGCCAGGTTCATTTTGCAATACCAGATCAATACAGTCTCTCCTCTTGTAGGCTTATCTACATATTGTGTCAGGAACACACCTAACAAACTCCACCCCATCTAAACCCCTTGCTCTAGGGAGATACTAATCAATATTGAGGAAAATAAAATCTCCCACCACAACAACCCAGTTATTATTGCATCTTTCCAGAATCTATCTCCCTATCTGCTCCTCGATGTCTCTGTTACTATTGGGTTGTCTATAAAAAACACCCAGTAGAGTTATTGACCCTTTTCTGTTTCTAACTTCCACCCACAGAGAGTAGATAATCCCTCTGTGACTTCCTCCTTTTCTGCAGCCATGACACTATCTCTGATTAGCAGTGCCATGTCTCCCTCCCTATCCTTTCTGAAACATCTAAAGCCTGGCACTCTAAGTAGCCATTCCTGCCCCTGAGCCATCTAAGTCTCTGTAATGGTCACAACATCAGAGCTCTAAGTACTGATCCACGCTCTACATTCATCCACATTGTTCATGGTATTCCTTGCATTAAAATAGATACCTCAAACTGTTGATCTGAGCGTATTCCTTCTCTATCACCTGCCTATCCTCCCTCCCGCACTGTCTACAAGCCTTCTCTATTTGTGAGTCAACCGCCCCATTCCTCTGTCTCTTCAGTTTGGTTCCCACCTCCCAGCGATTCTAGTTTAAACTCTCCCCGATAACCTTAACAAACCTTTCTGCCAGGATATTGGTCCCCCTCGGATTCAAGTGCAACCCATCCTTTTTGTACAGGTCACGTCTGTCCCAAAAGAGGTCCCAATGATCCAGAAATCTGAATTCCTGCCCCCTGCTCCAATCCTTCAGCCATACATTTATCCTCCTCCTCACTCTATTCCTATATTCTTTATCGTGTGGCACAGGAACTAATCCTGAGATTACTACCTTTGAGGGCCTGCTTCTCAGTTTCTTTCCTAACTCTCTGTAGTCTGTTTTCAGGACCTCCTCCATTTTCCTACCTATGACGTTGGTACCAATATGTACCACGACCTCTGGCTGTTTACCTTCCCACTTCAGGATATCGTGGACATGATCAGAAACATCCCAGACCCTGGCACCAGGGAAGCAAACTACCATCTGTGTTTCTTTTCTGCGTCCACAGAATTGCCTGTCTGACGCATGATGCTTCATGGGTGGGTGGGGTTTTTAATGATGCTGACTACTTTACTGAGGCTGTGAAAGGGGTAGACAGAATCCATGGAGGTGATCTGCTTTTCATGATGTGCTGAGCTGTGTCCACAACTCTGCAGTTTTTTGTAGTCTTGGGCAGCGCAGTACCCGCCCTCTGGTACCTCTGCTTCTTCCCTTTCTCCCATGGTCCCTTCTCCTCTCCTATCAGATTCCTTCTTCTTCAGCCCTTTACCTCTTCCACCTATCACCTCCCAGCTTCTCACTTCATACCCCCTCGCCCTCAGCTGTTGCCTGTATAAAAGGGTAGGGCAATAAATGTTGATGATGCTCACTGCCCCCAAAAACTCCAAGCATAATTAATTAGAGTGGAGGTTGATTGGTGCTTGATTAGTAAGGGTGTCAAAGTCATGAGGAGAAAGCAGGAGAATGGGGTTGAGAAGGATAATAAATCAGCCATGATGGAATGGCAGAACAGACTCGATGGGCTGAATGGCCTAATTCTGCTCCTATGTATTATGATCTTATGGTCCTGATGTAACCATTCCTTTCTTCCTTTTTGGAGTGTTCCTCCTAAAACATGCCACCAAAAAAGGCTGTGACAGTCTGTAGTATCACTGCAGTGACTGGGTTCCGTAGAAACAGCTCTCTGCTGGCTTCTTGTTTGGCATTCCTTGGTGCAATGTAATTTGAGCTTCTGCGTCTTTGCTATGCAATCCACGTTGGACCCTGCATGAAGACACTTACAGAATTAAACAGGTAGTGTAACCTTTGCAAGAGTGAGACCAGCATAGTAAATGAGTTCTACCTAACTGCTCAGGGAAAGCAATGATTTTTTAACATGGAGAGTTGGCTCCATCTCACACAGTGCTACAAACAGATTGGAGAATTCTGCAGGTACTGAGGGGACATGTCAAGGCCTTTTCTGTTGCATTTTACCAGTGTTTCACATGAGGTTGTAATGTAGCTACCAGAAACAATTACTGTGAAGATTAGCAGTCAAATATCCAATTGCATTGAAATTGAGCTTCCCCCACACTCCCATCTAATACTTGACCATCGTTAGCTAAACCATATTGTTCCTGTCTTTTACCTGACTGTAGATGGTGGGAGCCTGAGAACTGTCTGCTTTGCTTCCTACAAAAAAAGATTGCTCTCCATGGACTGAACACCCTCCCCACCCCCCTCACCATCCAGGACGTACACCAGAGGCACTGCATTCACAGAGCCCCAGCACTGTCAAGGACCCCTCCTGTCCTTCCCACTATCTCTTTCAACTCCTACGACCAGACAGAAGGTACCGCAGTATAAGAACAAGGACTGTCTGGCTGGGTAACGGCTTCTTCCCGCAGGCTCTGGACTTCTGAATACCTTGTTACCACCCAGTACACATTCATTATGAGAGTGACAGTAGCAGTATACTGTTGTATATTTAACTATATGTCGTAAATGTACATTATGTCAACTTGTCCATCTATAGCATACTTATTATTTTTATTATTTGTTATTATTATTGTGCTAATATTATTTTATGTGCTGTATGTGATATATGTAATGTGTTATACACCTTCCCAGAGGAACGTTGTTTCATTTATCTGTATACATGTGCCTAGCTGTATGACAATCAACTTGAATTTATGGAAATTCCGTTGTTAATGCAATCCAAAGAGAACGGCCTGCCTTGGGAGTTAGAGGACTGTGTATGTGCGTGGCTGGGAGGGAGGAACAGGATTTCTATTTCGTGCTTGCTGGTTTGCTGCTTGTTGTGTTTTGTGTCTGTTGAGGATTGTGATTGTGGGCATGCGATGTTGGCACCAGAATGCTCCCAGCACACCCACGGGTTGTTGGTTGTTAACGTAAACAATGCATTTCACTGTGTGTTTCGATGTACACATGACAAATAAACTTGAATCTTAAATCATGAATCTTTCATATCTATGAAACTTTGAAAGTAGTAGAGATAAGAGTCAACAGCTTTAAATTGCTGGATGTTAACAGATTGGATGACCTGCCCTGGGTCCAATCGCAAGGGTAGCGTTCCAGCTTTACTTTATTAGCAGGTTAAGTAATTCCAAAATGTACCGGTTAATAGGTTAATTAACCACATGGGTGTAATTGGGCAGCGTGTGCTCATTGGGCTAGAAGGGCCTCTTACAACCATGCTGTACTTTGAAATAGAAAAAAGATGAAACTTTATTTATCTGTTCTGTTGTCATCAGGGTTTCCTGGAGAATCTCTCCAAGGTCACTCTATTGACCTGCACCCCCTTGGTATCCTACCATTTATCAGTTATTTCTCTGGCCTGATGCATTACCATACACATGCCAGATTTGATTCCACCTCAAATCCCTTACTCACTGTTCCTTCAGTTAGCCCTGACGAAGGGTCTCGGCCTGAAACGTTGACTGCACCTCTTCCTACAGATGCTGCCTGGCCTGCTGCGTTCACCAGCAACTTTGATGCGTGTTGCTTGAATTTCCAGCATCTGCAGAATTCCTGTTGTTTGATTCCACCTGTCTCTTTTGTGTCCACACCTCTAGATGCTGATATAGAACATAGAACTTTACAGTCTAGGCCCTTAGGCCTGTAAAGTTTGCCAACCTTTTACTTTACTCCTGACATCTTCCTTCAGCCAACATCTTTCTTTCACACTGATGGAAGCTTTGTGCTTCGTATATGTGTGGCACTGAGAGAGACTAATGTTCTGTCCATTATCTGGTGCTGAGTAACTTTGTGTTGTCAGTGTTTATTTGCCCAGTACAGGTCACTGGCGCAGTAATAACATTACTCTAACTGCTACACTACTGTGTCACCCCAGAATGAGGAATAGTAGATATCCACCCAACAGCTGTGGTATGACTCAAATCCACCCCTTCTTGAAGATTGGAGCCTCAATCCAGCACTTTAGACCGCTTGGCCACATGACCCAACAGTAATGTGAGCTAATATAATAAACAAAAATAGACCTAGAGACTATATAAAAAGAAAATGGGGTGGGGGAGGTGCGGAGTGGAATAAAAAATAATCAGCAGATGCTGCAGATCTGAAATAAACGCAGATAAAATATTTTCAACCGGAAAGTTACAGCAGGGATGACTAGCCTTGATCATATTCGATGAAGGAAAACAAAGGGCAGATGACCTCTTCCTGCTCCTATTTCTATATTTTTTTCACTTTGAGTTAATATTACTTTGAAATTACCCTGCTTACTACCCTCCAGTAGGTGTGTCACTGCACCCTCCCCTCCCTCCACCTTGCTCCAACTGCCTCATATTATCTCTCTTTGTCTGCCTCCATCTATCATCTACCCACCACTGTCTCCCAACTCCACCCTCATGCATTTCTACTGCCTGGGCCATCATCTTTCACCTCTTCTCAGTTCACCAATCTCCAGACTCCCTCTCCCCCTCTCCTCCCTATACCAGCCATCTCCCTACCCTTCTCTCAGTCCTGTAGCAAGTCCAATTCCACTCACCCTATAGATGCTGCTCGACCCTCAGAATTCCTCCAGCAGATTTTTTGTTACCCTAAAATTAACTCCACGGTACCTATTGGTCATAACAAAACACAATCTAATATGAAGAGCAGGACAATGCTTATAACAGCAGTGTTTTATTAGGACAGAATTGTCTGTAACAAATTCCTACTTTGTTAGGAGTTTGAGGTGACTTGGTACGTCACTAAAGACACCTACAAGTTTCCACACATGTACGATGGAGAGCATTCTGGCTGTTTACATCACCGGCTGCACAGAATCGCAAGAGGCTGCAAAGGGTTGTAGACTCTGCCATCTCCAATGTGGCACTAGCCTCTTCACCATCAAGGACATCTTCAAAATTCAGTGGATCAACAAGGCAGTGTCCCTCGTCATCTGGGACATGCCCAATCCTCATTACTACCAGTGGGGAGGAGGTACAGGATCTTAAAGACCCGCACTCTGCAATTTAAGAACAGATTCTTCCACTCTGCCATCAGATTTCTGAACAGTCCATGAACATGATCCTTTTCCTGACCATTCATTTTTGTAATTTAATCTCTTTGCATTTTACTTCAATTCATTTCACATCCTTTGAGTTAGTGACCCGGTAATGTAGTGGTTAGCGTTATACTTTACAGTGCCAGCCACCTGGGCTCAATTCCTACCGCTGTCTGTAAGGAGATTGTATGTTCTCCTGTTGACCGCGTGGGTCTCCTCCACGTGCTTCGGTTTCCTCCCACATTCCTAAGTTAGGGTTAGAGTTAGTAAGCTGTGTGCGTGCTACGCTGGTGCTGGAGGTATGACGACACTTGCAGGCTGCCTCCAACCGATCCTCGGGTTGTGGTCACTCGCCCAAAAGACCCTTACGTTTTGATGTACCTGTGACAAATAAAGCTGGTGTCTATCTTGTCTGAAACTGATAGTGTGGCAGTGCGATCGCTCGGGTTGAGTATGATGTTCTCCAAAGGAGTTGTCTGATTCACCTGCTGGAAACACAAGGTGTCAAGGTATCGGGAGAGGCAACACTGAGAAGCTGCTTCACGTATGTGCCAGAATGGGCTGGTGAAGGAGAGAAACAACTAATTGCCACAAGATATTGGAAGGAAGCTCAAACCCCTTGCATTCTGCGCGAACTGAGATGTGTACCTGACCCATCATGTTCTCAAGGGTTGACCCTAACTCTCTGGAGTGGCTTGTATCTTAGCTGTGTTCCGTTAGCCAGCTGTTTGTTTCTGTTCCAGAGCTTCTTATCTCAGGCTCCACAGGCCAGTGCCGGCTGAGCAAACCAGGATTAACTGTCAGTGCTGTGATACTATCTGTAAATTGCTTTTCTGTGAAATGCCCTAATGTAATGGAACTCTGTTCGTTTGTGCCATTAATTGTACAATGATACAAAATGCCTGACTTTTCCACAATGTTTTCACAATATTAAAATTCTTTAAGACTGACAAACTGTTTACATTCATTTCTAAACATTATTTTCCTCCTCAGCTTGAACTTATTAAAAAATAAGTTGTTAATCTTTTAGCTGCTGGTTGATCTTGAGTGGAGAGGGAAGCAAGGTTTGAAAATCAGAGCAGAATAAACAAAATGACGTATGTGTTGTGTCCTTCATCAATGTCCTCAGCATTGTGACCAACAACTGCCTCCGGTTGTTGCTTGCATGTCCACACCCAGACTCCTTAAAACACACACTCAAAACAGGTTCAAGGAAGGGTTGAAAGTCTCAATGAAAGTATGCAGCATCCCCATTGACCCCTGGCAATCCCTGGCCCATGACTGCATAATATAGAGAAAGGGAATTCAGGATAACATTGAGAAACTCAAGCTTACTGATCGGAAACACACACCAGCTCTCTCATTCATTGGGCCCATACAGAAGCTCCCTCATTGACTGGGACTATACAGGAGCTTTTTCAGTGATTGGGACCACACAGGACCCCTCATTCACTGGGACCACAGAGGAGCACCTCACTGATTGGGACAACACAGGAGACCCCTCAACAGCTGAATCTCTTGATACCCCTCATGAAGTTGAGCAAAGTAGAACACTGTAATCATCAGTGATGATCACCACTTGTGATCTTATGGTGGAATGAAGATCAGAATTAGTATCAGTTTAATATCATTGGCATATGCCGTGAAACTTGTTAACTTTGCACCAGCAGTACAGTGCAATGCATGATAAACATAGCAAACAAACTGAATTTACTATATATATATAAATAGTTAGTTTAAAGTAAGTAGTGCAGGAACAAAAAATTTTTAAAAAAAGCATTGAGGCAGTGTTCATGAATTGAATGTCCATTTAGATATCGGATGGCAGAGGGGAAGAAGCTGTTCCTGAATTGCTGATTGGGTGCCTTCAGGCTCCTGTACCTCCTTCCTGATGGTAGCAGAGGCCATGTTCTGGGTGGTCCTTAATGACGGATTCTGCCTTCCTAAGGCACCGCTCCTTGAATGTGTCTTTAATACTACAGAGGCGAGTACTCATGACAGCAGTGAGCCTTGTAGACGTGTTCAATGTCGGGGAGGGCTTTTTCTAAGATGGACTGGGCTGTATCCACTACTTTTTGTAGTTGTTTCCGTTGTTGGCCATTGGTGTTTCCATACCATTAGGGTATAGCAATATTGACATTTTCCATCATTGATGAGTTGGCTGATTATTTAGTATCTAGCTGGCTTGGATTTGCCTTGCATTTAGTGCACTGGAATTTTTTGCTATGTTGAGTAGATGTCAGTGTTGCAACAATACCAGATCAAGTTTGGCTAGAAGCCAAGTAATATCTGGTCAATATCATTGTTGTTGTTTGAGCGAGCTAACTGTAACAAATTGGTTACTGCATTTTTTATTATAGCAGTGGCTACATATGAAAACAACCACATTGGCTGTAAAGCTCTTTTTGTTGTCTTGAAGCTTTGCAAGTCTTTTACATTTCATTTTTGTTCCCAACTGCCTTAAAGGTAAATTGATGGTGGCCTTCTCAAGTGCTGGCAGAGCAAAAGCAAAGGTTTGTGCTCCTGGATTGGTGGACAGTGAGATTCACTGTTTGGCCTTCATGCTTGATGCTGAGGGGAAAAGGTTACAAGTAGTTGGGGGGGGGGGCAGAGGAAATGGGGAAGTGTGGACAGAGATAGTGCAAGCCTCCAGCAGCGTAACCCGTTCAGCATAGATTACAGTCAAGCTCTCTGACCTGTGATGTATAAATTATGCTCCTGGACATGTTTGCTATAACAGCTCACCTCTCCCCAGTTCTGCCACCACAGCCCTTGCCTCTTGCCCATGGGCATCTAATGTTCATATTAAGTCAATAAGGTATAGGAGCAGAATTAGGCCTTTTGATCAATCGAGTCTGCCCTGCCATTTCATCATTACCAATCCATCTTTTCTCTCAGCCTCAGTCTCCTGCCTTCACTCCCATCACTCCCAATCCCTTCATGCCAGGCCAACCAAGAATCTATCAATCTCTACCTTAAATATACATGAAGACTTGGCTTCCACATGCCCATGGCAAAGAATCCATTGTTCTCTGGGGAAAAAAGTTCCTCCCCATTTCCATTCTAAAAGGACACCCGTTTATTCTGAGGTTGTGTCCTCTGGTCTTAGATATCCCACCATAGGAGGCATCCTTTCCACATCCACTCTATCACTCTATAGGTTTGAATCTGTACGAGTACTGTTGGTGGGGGACGACCTACCTGGGGAAAGCAACAGTGACTGTGCCTCTGGCACAGAGTCTGGCCCTGTGGCTCAGAAGGGTAGGGAAAGGAAGAGGATGGCCGCAGTGATGGGGGACTCTATAGTTAGCGGGTCAGACAGGCGTTTCTGTGGACTCTGGAAAGAAACGTGGATGGTAGTTTGCCTCCCATGTGTCAGGGTCCGGGATGTTTCTAATTGTGTCCATGATATCCTGAAGTGGGAAGGGAAACAGCCCAAGGTCATGGTACATATTGATACCAACGGCAAAGGTAGGAAAAAGGAGGAGATCCTGAAAACAGACTACAGGGAGTTAGGAAAGAAGTTGAGACGCAGGACCTCAAAGGTAGTCATCTCGGGATTACTGCCTGTGTCACGTGACAGCGAGTATAGCAATAGAGTAAGGTGGAGGATAAATGTGTGGCTGAGGGATTAGAGTAGGGAGCAGAGATTCAGATTTCTGGATCATTGGGACATTTTTTGGGGCAGGAGTGAGCTGTACTAAAAGGGCGTGTTGTACTTAAATCCGATGGGGAACAATATCCTGGCAGGGAGGTTGGCTAAGGCTACTGGGGAGAGTTTAAACTAGAATTGCTGAGGGGTGGGAACTGAACTGAAGAGACAGAGGAAGGGCTTGTTGGCTCACAAATCGAGAAGGCTTGTAGACGGTGTGAGAGGGAGGATAGGCAGGTGATAGAAAAGAGATATGTTCCGTCTGATGGTTTGAGATGTGTCTATTTTAATAAAAGGAGTATCATAAACAAAGCAGATAAACTTAGAGCGTGCATCAGTACTTGGCGTTATGATGTTGTGGCCATTACAGAGACTTGGATGGCTCAGGGGCAGGAATGGCTACTTAGAGTGCCAGGCTTTAGATGTTTCAGAAAGGACAGGGAGGGAGGTAAAAGAGGTGGAGACGTGGCACTGTTGATCAGAGATAGTGTCACGGCTGCAGAAAAGGAGGAAGTCATGGAGGGATTGTCTACTGAGTCTCTGTGGGTGGAAGTTAGAAACAGGAAGGGGTCAATAACCCTACTGGGTGTTTTTTATAGACCACCCAATAGTAACACAGACATCGAGGAGCAGATAGGGAGACAGATTCTCGAAAGATGCAATAATAACAAGGTTGACGCGGTGAGAAATTTTAATTTCCCCAATATTGATTGGCATCTCCCTAGAGTAAGGGGTTTAGATGGGGTGGAGTTTGTTAGGTGTGTTCAGGAAGGTTTCCTGTCCAACATGTAGATAAGCCTACAAGAGGAGAGACTGTACTTGATCTGGTATTGGGAAATGAACCTGGTCAGGTATCAGGTCTCTCAGTGGGAGAGCATTTTGGAGATAGTGATCACAATTCTACCTTCTTTACCATAACATTGGAGAGGGATAGGAACAGACAAGTTAGGAAAGCATTTAATTGGAATAAGGGATATATGAAGCTATCAGGTAGGAACTTGGAAGCATAAATTCGGAACAGAAGATCTCAGGAAAATTTACAGCAGAAATGTGGCAAATGTTCAGGCGGTACTTGCATGGTGTTCTGCATAGGTACGTTCCAATGAGACAGGGAAAGGATGGTAGGGCACAGGAACCATGATGTACATAGGCTGGTGAAAAACTAGTCAAGAAGAAAAGAAAAGCTTACTTAAGGTTCAAAAAACTATGTAATGATAGAGATAGAACCATAGAACCATAGAACATTACAGCACAGAAACAGGCCTTTTGACCCTTCTTGGCTGTGCTGAACCATTTTTCTGCCTCGTCCCACTGACCTGCACCTGGACCATATCCTTCCACACACCTCTCATCCATGTACCTGTCCAAGTTTTTAAATGTTAAAAGTGAGCCTGCATTTATCACCTTGTTTGGCAGCTCATTCCATACTCCCACCACTCTCTGCGTGAAGAAGCCCCCTCTAATGTTCCCTTTAAACTTTTCCCCCTTCACCCTTAACCCATATCCTCTGTTTTTTTTTCTCCCTCAGCCTCAGTGGAAAAAGCCTGCTTGCATTCACTCTTTCTATACCCATCATAATTTTATAAACCTCTATCAAATCTCCCCTCATTCTTCTACGCTCCTGGGAATAAAGTCCTAACCTATTCAACCTTTCTCTGTAACTGAGTTTCTCAAGTCCCAGCAACATCCTTGTAAACCTTCTCTGCACTCTTTCAACCTTATTAATATCCTTCCTGTAATTTGGTGACCAAGACTGCACACAATACTCCAAATACGAGAATATCAATATTAATACGAGAATTCGAGGTTAAAGACCCTAGCCTTGCTAGTTCTTCAGGATAAAAGGTTATACTAGCACCTCCATCACCCCACAAGCAGATGAACTATTTGGTCAGTGATTCCCCAGACCTTCGTTTAAAACGAGCAGCCATCTCAGATAGCTCCTTATCATTATACTTCTTGTACTCGAGAGTCTGTACTCCCGGCTGCCCACGGACATTTTTCTGAGAAGTCACCACAGCAGGCCGAGCCTGCAATGATTCTGGAGCAAAAGCAGTTTCCCCCTCACCAAAGGACCCTTTATCATTATCATCATACCATATATCCCCATCCCAGGTGTCTGGGTCTCCCCTGGATAGCAACATCGATCTTATCTTCATGGGATTGGGATCTGGAAGATTATAAGGCTAGCAGGAAGAAGTTTAAGAATGAAATTAGGAGAGCCAGAAGGGGCCATGAGAAGGCCTTGGTGAGCAGGATTAAGGAAAACCCTAAGGCATTCTACAAGTATGTGAAGATCAAGAGGATAAGGCGTGAGAGAATAGGACCAAAAAAGTGTGACAGTGGAAAAGTGTGTATGGAACCGGAGGAGATAGCAGAGGTATTTATTGTGTACTTTGCTTCAGTATTCACTATGGAAAAGGACCTTGGCAACTGTAGGGATGACTTACAGTGGATTGAAAAGCTTGAGCATATAGATATTAAGAAAAAAGATGTGCTGGAGCTTTAGGAAAGCATCAAGTTGGATAAGTCACTTGGACCAGACGAGATGCACCCCAGACTACTGTGGGAGGTGAGGGAGGAGATTTTTAAGCCTCTGGCAATGATCTTTGCATCATGAATGGGGATGGGAGAGGTTCTGGAGGGTTGGACGGTTGCAGGCGATGTTCCCTTATTCATGCAAGGGAGTAGAGATAGCCCAGGAAATTATAGACCAGTGAGTTTTACTTTAGTGGTTGGTAAGTTCATGGAGAAGGATTTATGAACATTTGGAGAGGCATAATATGATTAGGCATAGTCAGCATGGCTTTGTCAAAGGCAGGTCATGCCTTACGAGCCTGATGGAATTTTTTGAGGATGTGACTAAACACATTGATGAAGATGGAGCAGTAGCTATAGTGTATATGGATTTCAGCAAGGCATTTGATAAGATACTCCATGCAAGGCTCTCAGAAGTTACAGTGGGACATCCGTAGGATGCAAAACTGGACTGAGAAGTGGCAGATGGAATTCAACCTAGTTAAGTGTGAGGTGGTTCATTTTGGTAGGTCAAATATGATGGCAGAATATAGTATTAATGGTAAGGCTCTTGACAGTGTGGAGGATCAGAGGGATCTTGGGGTCTGTGTCTATAGGAAACTCAAAGCTGCTGCGCAGGATGATTGTGTTTAAGAAGGCATACGGTGCATTGGCCTTCATCAACCATGGAATTGTGTTCAAGTGCCAAAAGATAACCTTACAGCTGTATAGAACTCTGGTCAGACTCCACTTGGAGTACTGTGCTCAGTTCTGGTCACCTCACTGCAGGAAGAGTGTGGAAACGATCGAAAAGGTGCAGAAGAGATTTACAAGAATGTTGCCTGGATGGGGAAGCATACCTTACGAGAATAGATTGCATGAACTTGCCCTTTTCTTCTTGGAGCAACGGAGGATGAAAGGTGACCTGAAAGTGGTATATAAGGTGATGAGAGGCATTGATCGTGTGGATAATCAGAGGCTTTTTCCCCAACGCTGAAGTGGCTAACAGAAGAGGGCACAGCTATAAGGTGCTTGGAAGTATAGAGGGAATGTCAGGGCTAAGTTTTTTATGCAGAGGGTGGTGAGTGTGTGAAATGGGCTGCTGGCAACTGTTGTGGAAGTGGATAAAATAAGGTCTTTTAAGAGACTCCTTGATAGGTATATGGAGCTTGGAAAAATAGAGGGCTTTGGGTAACCCTAGGTAATTTCTAAAGTAGGTACATGTTTGGCACAGCATTGTGGGCCGAAGGGCCCGTGTTGTGTTGTAGGATTTCCATGTTCTATAGTCATCCTTATCCATATGAATTCTAGTGAATACAGACCCAGAGCCATCAAACGCTCTTCATATGAAAAAACATTCAATCCTGGAATCATTTTTGTGAACTTTGAACTCTCCAGTTTCAGCATATCCTGGTTTATATTCTATTTCTCTTGAAATGAATGCTAACATTGCATTTGCCTTCCTCAACCTACAAATTAACCTTCAAGCAATCCTGCACAAGGACTACCAAGTCTCTTCACAGCTCAGCCTTTTTTGTATTTTCTCTTCATTTAGAAAATAGTCAACCGTTTCATTTCTTCCACCAAAGTGTATGCCCAGACATTTCCTGACACTGTAATCTATCTGTCATTTCTTTGCCCAGTCTCCTAGTCTGTCTAAGTTAGAAACATAGAAACATAGAAAACCTACAGCACAATCCAGGCCCTTCAGTCCACAAAGCTGTGCCGAACATGTCCTTACCTTAGAAATTACCTAGGGTTACCCATAGCCCTCTATTTTTCTGAGCTCCATGTACCTGTCCAGGAGTCTCATAAATGACCCTATCGTATCCGCCTCCACCACCGTCGCCGGCAGCCCATTCCACACACTCACTGCTCTCTGCGTTAAAAGCTTACCCCTGACATCTCCTCTGTACCTACTTCCAAGCATCTTAAAACTGTGCCCTCTCATGCTAGCCATTTCAGCCCTGGGAAAAAGCCTCTGACTATCCACACGGTCAATGCCTCTCATCATCTTATACACCTCCATCAGGTCACCTCTCATCCTTCGCCGCTCCAAGGAGAAAAGGCCGACTTCACTTAATCTATTGTCATAAAGCATGCCCTCTAATCCAGGCAACTGTACTGTAGTCTCTCTACTTCCTCAAAACTACCCTGCAGCTATCTTCAATTCGTCTGCAAACTTTTCAACAACAACATCAATTCCATTATTGAAATTATTGACATATAATGTAAAAAGAATCAGTCCCAGCACAGAATTCTGAGGCACCATTAGTCACTGGCAGCCAGTCAGAAAAGGCTCCTTTTATTGACACTCTTTTCTTCCTGTCAATCAGCCACTGCTTTATTCAAGTTAGAATCTTTCATGTAATACCATGGGCTCATAGCTTGTTAAGCAGCCTCATGTGAGGTATCTTGTCAAAGGCCTTCTGAAAATCCAAGGACACAACATCCACTGATTCTTCTTTGTCAATCCTGGTTGCAATTTTTAAAAAAGAATTCCAACACATTTTCCCTTGAGGAAACCCTGCTGACTATGGCCTATTTTATCATGTGCCTCCAAGTACCCTCATCCTTAATAATCGACTCCATCATCTTCCCAACCACTGATGTCAGACTAGCTGGCCTATAATTTCCTTCCTTCTGCCTCTCTCTCTCTTGAAGAATGGAGTGACATTTGCAATTTTCTAGAATCCAGAGTGGTTATTGAAAGATCATTACAAATATCTCCTCAATCTCTTCAGCCATCTCTTCATTGTTGGTAAAATCTCAGATGGTGACGAGACGACGTACAGGAGTGAGATATGCCAACTAGTGGAGTGGTGTCACAGCAACAATCTGGCACTCAATGTCAGTAAGACAAAAGAGCTGATTGTGGACTTACAGGAAGGGTAAGACGAAGGAACACATACCAATCCTCATAGAGGGATCAGAAGTGGAGAGAGTGAGCAGCTTCAAGTTCCTGAGTGTCAAGATCTCAGAGGGCCTAACCTGGTCACAACATATTGATGCAGTTATAAAGAAGGCAAGACAGCGGCTATACTTCATTAGGAGTTTGAAGAGATTTGGCATGTCAACAAATACACTCAAAAACTTCTATAGATGTATCATGGAGAGCATTCTGACAGGCTGCATCACTGTCTGGTATGGGGTGGCTTCTGCATAGGACCAAAAGAAGCTGCGGGGGTTGTAAGTTTAGTCCGCTTCATCTTGAGTACTAGCCTACGAAGTACGCAGGACATCTTCAAGGTGTGGTGTTTCAGAAAGACAGCGTCCATTATTAAGGACCTCCAGCACCCAAGGCATGCCCTTTTCTCACTGTTACCATCAGGTAGGAGGTACAGAAGCCTGAAGGCACACACTCAGCGATTCAGGAACAGCTTCTTCCCCACTGCCATCCGATTCCTAAATGAACATTGAACCAGTGAACACTACCTCACTTTTTAAATATATATTATTTCTGTTTTTTCTATGATTTTTAATCTATTTAATATACATATACTGTAATTGATTTTCTTATTTTATTGTCATTATTATTATTATTATTTGTTTCTTATATATTGTGAATTGCATTAAACTGCTGCAGCTAAGTTAACAAATTTCACAACAAATGCCAGTGATAATAAACCAGATTCTGATTCTGATTCAGAACCATGGGGTGTAGACCATCTGGTCCAGGTGACTTATCTACCTTCAGACTGTTCAGTTTCCCAAGAACCTTTTCTCTAGTAATAGTAACTTCACACACTTCATGACCACGACACCTGGAATTTCCATCATATTGCTTGATGCAAAGTACTTATTCAGGTCATCCATCATTTTGTTGTATCCCATTACTACCTCTCTGGCATCATTTTCCAGTGGTCCAATATCCACTCTTGCCTCCCTTTTACACTTTATGTATCTGAAGAAACTTTTGGTATCCTCTTTAATATTATTGACCAGTTTACTTCCGTATTACATTTTTACATTCTTAATGCCTTTTTTAGTTGCCTTCTGTTGGTATTTAAAAGATTCCAAATTCCTTAACTTCTGAGTAATTTTTGTTCTTTTATATGCCCTCTCTTTGGCTTTTATGTTGGTTTTGATTTCCCTTGTTAACCATGGTTGTGTCATCTTGCCTTTAGAATTCTTCTTCCTCTTTGGTATATTTATATGTAAGGGGGTTTCGACCTTTATGTTACTGCGGAGGCTAATTAAAATGGCGTCTTTGTTATGTTAATGTGGGGAATGCGGCTTTGTTGTGTTAAACGCTGAGAAAGTTTGCGCTAGCAGCTTGTTTTGGGTTAGAGGGTGATAAGAGGGTGCTATTAACCAATTGGGATAGTTGTTATGGTTTTGGTGTATTTGAAGATACTGTATGTGCGGGGTTTTGGGGCAGAAGGCGGGAGAGCGAGACAGAGGATGGATGAGGTGCTGTGATGTCCGCTAACGGGGTCGGACCCCGAGGAGGGCGTTCGGCGAGGAGACGGAGACGGACTCGTGTGGAGCGTCTGGTCAACTACCATTGTTGGTCCCAGGTGGCCCGAGGTGGTCCGAGGGGTTGCAGGGTGAAGAAGAAGGTCCTTGAGCTCCAACGGCTTTGTGCACGAAGAGATTGAACTTTGATAAGTGTGGCGCCTTTTATTTTCCTTTTATATTTTATTCTCTCTTAATTATATAGTTCCAGTAATATCTATAAACTGTAAATTATTTAATCGTATATGGTATATGGTATCTGTTATTTGGCGTGGTGGGGTACATCACACAGCATCCACACAAATGAATTACCCAGTTTGCCAGGGCCGAGGGCTGTTTCCCTAGACGACAGTGAGTCGAGCGTACCTGAGGGTGGCCGGGGGGCTACACATATATATATATATATGCTGCTCTGCCATCATCCCTGCCGGTGTTCTTTTCCATTCAATTCTGTCCAACTCCTCTACTGTACTGCTGTATTGTCTCTCTGCTGTACTGTTCTATATATACACGAGAAACTGCAGGTATAGGAATCTGGAGAAACACACTGAATTCTGGAGGAATTAAACAGATTAGTTAGTATCTGTGGAGGGGAGAGAAATTTGTCAATGTAAATACAGGTATTCTACAGATGCTGGAAATACAGAGCAGCACACAAAATGTTGGAGGAACTCAGCAGGTAAGGTAGCATCTATGGAGTAGAATATACTGTCGATGTTTTGGGCCATGACTTTGCATCAGGATTGGAAAGGAGGGGGAATGAAGCCTGAATAAGATGGTGGGGGGAGGAGAAGGAGTTTACAAGTTGACAGGTGATCGTGAGACCAGGTGAGGGGGAAGGTGGGTGGATGGGGGTTGGAGGATAAAGTAAGAAGCTGGGAAGGGGTAGGTGGTAGAAGTAAAGGGATGAAGAAGAAGGAATCTGATAGGGGAGGATAGTGGACCATGGAAGAAAGGGAAGGTGGAGGGGAACGAGTGGAATGTGATAAACAGGTGAGGAGAAGAGAAAGGGTGAGAGTGGATACAATGGGGAATGGAAAAAGAGAAGGGCAGTAGAGATTACTGGAAGTTGGAGAAATCAATGTTCATGCCATGAGATTGGAAGCTAAAACCTGTGATCATGGAAGAAGTGGCTGTGGACTGAAATGACAACCCTGTTGCAGGGTTTTGACAGGAAATGTTGACAATTCTTTTCCTCCCATGGCCTAATTCGGCTCCCGTGTCTTATGGTCTTAATGTCTTGTGCTGTTTGACCTGCCGAGTTTTTCTAGCAGACAGTTTGTTGCTGTTCTGTTCTATGTTCCCTGTGATATGGCCTGGAGCCAACTTGTGTTGTCTCTAGCTATCACGAACTATCACATTGTAGCTCTATGACTAACAATACAATTGCACATCAATTATTTGATATTAGCATGGCATTAAAGATAAAGATTAGCTTTATTGTCACACGTACACTGAAACAGACAGTGAAATGCATCATTAATGCGTCAACGACCTACACAGTCCCCTGCTGTGCTAAGGGCAGCCCTAACAGTCACCATAGTTCTGGCACCATCATAGCATATAGACAACTCACAACTTACTAACCCTAACTTGTCAATATTTAGAATGTGGGAGGAAACCAGAGCACCCAAAGGAAACCCACCCAGTCACGGGGAGAACGTACAAACACTTCACAGACAGTGGAGGGAATTGAAGGATCAAGGATCAACTTTATTCTTCATAAACGTTCACATGGACTGATATATACTCAGTGGCCACTTTATTGGATACTTCCTGTACCTAAGAAAGTGGTCACTGAGTTTATGCTCATGGTCTTCTGCTGCTGTAGCCCGTCCTCTTCTAGGTTCAATGTGTTTGGAATTCAGAGATGCTTTTCTGCACACCCTTTTGTAGCAAGTCTATTTCCTGTCAGCTTGAAGCAGTCTGGCCATTCTCCTCTGATCTCCTCATTAACAAGGCTTTTTCATCAACAGAATTGCCATTCACTGTTTTTTTTTGTTTTTCACGCCATTCGCTGTAAACTCTAGAGACTGTTGTGAATGAAAATCCCAGGAGATCAACAATTTCTGAGGCACTCCAACCAACACTGCATGGCAACAACAATCATTCAATGGTTCAAACACTTAGATCAGATTTCTCTCCCATTCTGATGTTTGGTCCAAGCAACAATTGAACCTCTTGACCACTTCTGCATGCTTTTATGCATTGAGTTGCTGCCAAGTTATTGACTGATTAGATACTTGCATTAACAGGCAGGTGTACAGGTGTACCTAGTAAGGTGGCCACTGACTGTATGTGTACAAGATGATAAGAGGCATAGATAGAGTTAATAGCCAGGGACCTCTTTCCGGGGTAGAAATCACTTTATGAAGGGGCATAGTTTTAAGGTGATTGGAGGAAAGTATAAGGGGGATGTCAGTATAAGGGGGATGTTCTTTACACAGAGTATGTGGAACACCCTGCCAGAGGTGGTGATCTGCAGGGTCAGAGGAAACTACATACACTCCAGACAGAGTTGCAGCAACTTCTCCCTCTAGAGTTGAATGGGCTCGATGGGCTGAATGGCCTAATTCTGCTCCTATATCTTGTAGTCTTACGGTCATATATTAGACTCCATGAGGAAGGGCGTCATTACTTTCACCTACAACAGGCGTTCCTAACATAGATCCCACAGACCCTTGGGTAAAGGTAAGGCTCATTGGCATAAAAAAAGGTTAGGAATGCACTGATTTACAAGCAGAAGGGAGAAAGGATAACAAAAGGAATTAGAGACCTATTTCACTGTTAAATGCAGTCTACAAGATCCTGTCCAAGGCCATCACCAAAAAAAAGTCAAGTCTTTTCTGGGAAAGGTGATTCATCCACACCAAACCCATGCTGTATCTGGCAGGAAGATCTTTGACAGCCTTGTGCTGTTCAGGGATACCATTGCTTATGTGTAGGATGGGGACATGGGGTGGAAGTGGATGCCTGCCTGGTTAGCTTGGACCAAGCGAAAGCCTTTGACAGGATATTACATATGAACATGATGGACATGCTTTTCAAAATGGGCTTTGGCGATGGAATCAGGAATTGGATCCAACTGCTCTACACAGATATCTGCCATGCAATCCAAATCAATGGGAGGAAAACAGATGGCTTCCTTGTCAAGTCTGGAGTCAGGCGGGGTTGCCCACTCTCCCCTGTCTTGTTTATGTTCTGTATAGAACTCTTTGCTGAAGCCATCAGGAAGGACAAGAGGCCGGGTAGTGGAGGGACCCAAGTGAAAACCTCCCTGTACATTGATGACGACACTGTCTACTGCTCAGTGATGGCGGCATCTGCAACCATTCTGAGTTGGCCTCCTCTTAGGCAATTGATTCAACCAATCCAGTGTCTCCTACATCATCAGGTCTGATTACAAGAAGGTGCTGCAGATCTGCTTCAGAAGGACTGAGGCATGCACCATGAATTGGCTGGAGCAGACTGGGAAGATAAAGCAGAAATTGGGATTGGTGAGGGTGTTATGTGTTGATTCTGGGAAGAACCTGGTCATCAGGTGTGAGGTGCTCTCAGGGCTGCTGTACTTGGTGCAGGTGTGGCCCACCTCTCTCTCCAAATTACCCAAGCTGTCTTCAGATTCACCTGGGGACCTAAGATGGAGCGGGTTAGATGGGTCATAATGCACAAGTCCCTGGACGATGGGCAATGGGGCAAAAACGTACCCAATATTGCCCTCACCCTGATGACCACCTTTGTGTGTGGCAGCATCAAACTATGTGTGAAATCTAAATAATGGGCACCACGTACTATGATGTGCCAAGGTTCAATCTGTCCCCAGTGTTGTGAATGATGGGTCTGGGCCCGTAGATATACAACATTCCAGTGGCCACACTTCCTGTCCTTTGTGAGAAAGTTCTTCTGCACCAACACTTTTGACCACAAGTCCATCAAACAGTGGTCAGCACAGAATGTCCTTCAGACTGCAGGAGAAGGACTTGGTGGACAGAGTGGGATGGATTCCTGAGGAGGCTGTCCAGACCACCTGATAGAACGCCTCATCACCAGGCCTTGCCGACATGCCCCAAGACCTTACCTGGCTGGCAGTGAGAGGAGCCCTCCCAGTCAGATCCTTACTGCATGCCTGGAGCATCATCCTCACAACTCACTACCTGTGGAATGAATGTAGAGGGGAAGAGACAGCAGCTCACCTTTTTGCACAACTGTATGTTTGTGAAGCGAGTATAGAGAACGCTGCATGGCAGAGGACTCCCTGATCTACGGCTGATCCCAGGGACACACACACAGATGAACGTCAAGTGCTGCTGGCAGATCATCAATTCAGTGAAAGACTCTCTTTGGTCTGCCCAAAACTTATTGGTCCAGCAGCACATCTGGATGAACATGAAGAAATACCACGGACTGGCACATTCCAGGCCTCAGGATGTGTTGATGACACCTGATGCTTGGTGCAAGGGCTCAGTGGGTAAGGTCCATGGTGTATGGTTCTTCTCCAAGTGGAGATTGGGGAACTAAGTTCCTCAATTATTATTATTATTATTATTGTAGCACTATAGTATCCCGTGGAGCTACAGGTGTGGCAGCAGTGCTATTGATAAGTATGAGTGCAATAGAACTGTACGTCAAGCGTTGAAGAATGAGAAGTTATTGAATGGTTTATTCTTGTAATTTTTAAATTATGAATAAAGTTTATTTTGTTAAAAAAAGACGGTGATAGAGGCAGATACATTAGTAGCATTTAAGAAACTCTTAGATAGGCACATGGATGATAGAAAAATTTGCGGGAGTTATGTTAGATTAGGCTTAGAGAAGGTTAAAAGGTTGGCACAACATTGTGGGCCAAAGGGCTTGTACTTTGTGTAATGTTCTGTGTTCTGCGTTCATATACACTTACATATATTAGGAATTAGCTGAGATGTGATGGTCAGAGTATAGAATGCAGCAAATAAAGCAACTTTCAGCTGTTATAAGAAATAAAAAAATTATATTAAAAAATAGAGAATTATATAATAAAAACACCACGATCACTGGCACAGTAAAGCACTACACTATTGTTCTGTTCCTCCGCCCGCATTATCAGGTTATCATTCCTCTTGACTGCAATCCCTCCCTCATACACTCGTACCTACGTAATGAAACCTCCTTTCCTGTCCACACTTTTCCCCACTGAAAGTTTTGCAGCTGCTCAAAGTCATTCACTTGGGCGAGAAGGCATCCCTGTCACCTTGCTCGTGCATCCTTTTCTTCTTGTGTGTACAAACGTTGTCACAGGGGGTCAAAGGACCTGCTGTAGCACTGGGGTGAACCTGACAGGTAACATAACAGGAATATGCAAACACGTCATTTGTATTAGGTTGAACATTGCCTGAGACAGGGATCAAAACAGTCCCTCTCCTGTACTAATTAGGACAGGTACCACCAGTAGAAAATGCCAGACTCTCAACTGTCATAGTCTATGATTAATGTCAGTTGAAATATACTGTATTTCTCGCCAGGATCAAACATCTGCTGTTAAATATTCTAATTGTTATTGCTCTTTTCTATTTCTGGATTTATTGGCTCATGCTATGACCTTGTGGGGCTTATAGGAGGCCAGTGATGCAGAGGGAAGTGTAAATTGCATTGTGTTTTGGGACTTGCAAGTCAGATGATTAACTCCTCTCATTCTTGGGAACAGGCTTGTTCTTCAGAGGGGGAAGATGTAACCATGGACCACACTGGCTGCTCTATCCCAATAAAGGAGACAGTGGAGGGGCTGGTTGCTGAGCAAAGCAACCCCATCCTCTTCACAGAATGCTTTGCCTCAACATCAGAATAGAGAAACAAGAGAGTGCAGGTACTGGAATCTGGAGTAAGTGATGGAGGAAATCAGTGGGTCAGGCAGTATCTGTGGAAGGACCTGGATAGTCGACCCATCTAGATTGGAAGGAAAGACTGGAGCGAGCTGGTATAAGAAGGTGGAAGGAAGGGGTGCAGCAACAGCTGCTAGGTGATGAGGGCAGGAATGATAACCATCTCTCCTAGATCCACGTATCACCCGTCAGCTCTTATTCCACCTCTTCCCTTGCAGAGGGCTGGGAACCGGAGCCCCATGGCAGTTAGGCAAGTATCGGACCGGAAGGTAGATGTCAGGGAAAGTGTTGAAATAACAGCTATGTTAGGTTGGATAGTTTGAGGAGTGTAAATTTCAATGGTAGGAGCATTATGGGTAAGGGTGATGAACTTAGTGCATGGATCAGTACATGGGACTACAATGTTGTAGCCATTACATAAACTTGGTTCAGAGAGGGGCAGGAATGGATGATTAATGTGCCAAGTTGTCAAGGTTTTAGATGAGATAGAGAAGGAGGTAAAGTGGGGTGGAGGAGTTGCATGGAAAATATCACAACTGCACTTAGGTTAGACATGGTGGAGGGGCCAGACACTGAGTCCATTTGGGTAAAACTCAGGAATAAGAAGGGTGCATTCACTCTGACGGAATTTTACTACAGACCCCCTATAGCCACCGGGACAATGAGGAACAGATATGTAATCAGATTAAGGAAAGGTATCAAAATAATAGGGTAGTTGTCATGGGAGCTTTCAACTTCCCTCATATAAACTGGGACCTTCTTAGTGCAAGGGGTAGAGATGGGGAATGATTTGTTTGGTGTATCCTGGATGGAAAGTTTGTGGATGGTTTTGGGTAGTGAGCCTGGCTAGGTTAGGGAACAGTGATGACAACTGCTTAATTTTCAGGATAGTTATAGATAAGGATATGTATGGTCCTTGTGGGAGAGTTTTAAACTGGAGTCGGGCAAACTTCGAGGGCATTAGGCATGAGCTAAGAAATATTAATTGGGAACACCTTTTCTCTGGCAAGTCCTCATCAGACGTGGAGGGTATTTAAAGATCAATTGTACAGAGTACAGGAAAGGTATGTTCCTGTTAGATGGAGGGACAGGGATGAAAAGATAAGAGAACCTTGGATGCCCAGAGATGAACTAAGATGAACTTAGTCAAGAAGAAAAAGAAAAAGTATGTAAGTTTTGGAAATCAGGATCAAAGCATACGAGGAATATAAAGAAACCAAAAAAGAACATAAAGAATGGAATTAGGAAAACAAGGAGGGGCCACGGCAGATAGGATTAAAGTGAATTCCAAGGCATTCTATACATACATCAAGGGCAAAGGGATAACTAGGGAGAGGGTGGGACTACTCAAGGATAAAGGGGAAACATTTTCTTAGATGCAGAGAATGTGAGTGAGGTACTGAATGAGTACTTTGCTTCAATGTTTACCAAAGAAAAGGATATGGAGGACCTAAATATGTTAGGGCATTTAGAGGTCAAGGAGGAGAAAGTGTTGGGCCTCCTAATGAGTACTAAGGTGGACTTCCCCAGGGCCTGATGGGATTTACCAAGGTTGTTGAAGGAGGCAAGAGAAGAGACTGCTGGGCCCTTGCCCAGTATCTTCATGTCCTCACTAGCCACAGGTTAGATCCTGGAGGACTGGCAAGTGGCTAATGTTGTATTTCTCATATCAGTTGTAGGAAAATTGCTAGAGAAAGTTCTTAGGGATAGGATATATGAACATTTGGAAACCCCTGGCCTATTTATGGAGAGTCAGGACGGCTTTGTGCAGGAAAGGTTTTTCCTTATCAACTTGATTGAATTTTTTGACAAGGTGATGAGAGAGATTGGTGAGGATAGGGCAGTGGATGTTGTCTATATGGATTTTAGTGAAGTGTTTACTAAGTCCTTCATGGGTGGCGAATCCAAAAGATTAAGATACATGGGGTCTGTAGCAACTTGGCTGTTTGCATTTGGAATTGGCTTGCGTAGAGAAGACAGAAGCTAGAAGCTGAAGGGACTTATTTGAGCTGGAGGTGTATAAATCGTGGAGTTCCACAGGGATCTGTGCTGGGATTTCTGCTGCTTGTGAAGTATATAAATTACCTGGATGAAAATGTAAATATAGCAAGGTTGGTGGCGATGTGGATAGTGTAGAAGACCGACAAAGAATACAGCACGATGTCAATCAGCTGCAGATATGGGCAGAGAAATGGAAGATGCACATTTACCCGGTTAAATGTGAGCTGTTGCACCTTGGTAGGGCAAACACAAAGAGGCAGTACAATGTAAGAAGGCAACATCGTTAACAGTGTTGCTGAGCAGAGAAATCTCAGGATTTAGTTTCATAGCTCCTTGAAAGTGGCTACACAGGTCGTTAAGGTCCATAAGAAGGCTTACAGGATGTTTACTTTCGTTAGTCAGAGCACTGAGTTCAAAATTCAAGAAGTTATCTTGTAACTTTATAAAACTCTGGTTAGGCCACATCTGGAGTATTGCATACAGTTTTGGTCGTCTCGCTATAGGAAGGATGTTGAGGCTTTGGGGAGGGTGCAGAAGAGGTTTACCAGGATGCTGCCTGGTTTAAAAGGCATGTGGCATCACAGGAGGTTGGCTAAACTTGGGTTGTTTTCTCTGGCTGATGGGAGATCTGATAGAGGCTTACAAGATTATTAGAAGCATAGATAGAGTGGACAGAGAGTATCTGTTTCCTAGGGTTGAAATGTCTAACACCAGAGGGCATGCATTGAAGGTGAGGGGCAAGTTTTCTACTCAGAGAGTCAGGGATGTCTGCTGTGTGCTGCCTGGTATGGTGGTAGAGGCAAACACATTGGAAGCTTTGAAGAGACATTTGGATAGGCACATTGATGTAAGGAAGATGGCGAGACATGGACATGGTGAAGGTAAGAGGGAATAGCATTTGGGTGTTTTTGATTTGCTTTTTAGCACAATATTGTGCGCTGAATGGCCTGTTCCTGTGTGTACCCTTCTATGTTCTGTCTTCTATCTTTCTAGCACCTTCTTATACTGGAAATATTCCCTCTTTCCAGTCCAGATGAAGGGTCTCAACCCAAAGCATCGACTGTCCCTTTTCCTCCACAGATTCTACCTGACCTGTTGAGTTACATAGAACATTACAGCAGGCTTACAGGCCCTTTGGCCTACGACATTGTACTGACCGTTTTACTCTAAGATCAATATTACCATTCCCTCCAACATAGCCCTCCATCTTTCTATCATCCATGTTTCTATCTAAGAGATGAGTTCCTCCAGCACTTTAATGTTGTCCCAACCTCAGAAGACAACCCCTTGCTACTTTGTAGACTGAAGATTGGATGAACGTCCTGGGGTTGGAGGACAGTCTGCATGGGTGGGTGGTAGGGTGGAGAAGGGCTAGTTTTGCTTTCGTTGTTTTGTTGCTTGTCGTGTTCTGTGCTGTCGGTGAGCTGCTATGTTGGCACCAGAATGTGTGGCGACTCTCCCAGCACATCCTTAGCTGTGTTGGTTGTTAACACAACCAACATATTTCACTGCATATTTGATAAATAAATCTGAATTGGAATAGGAATCTGATGTAAGGATTTGCCTTCTCAATCCTGGCACCTCCTTACTTTTGGCAATTCTGATGTGGTTAACCTAAGGCAAAATTTTTCCATATATTTTGATCCCACATGAATTTGGAATATAATGTTCTGAGACACAATGAAAAGCTCTTGTTAGTGTTGCCCTCCAGACAGGTCATTCCATACTGAAGTACATCGAGGTCACACCAAAGCAGAACTAGCAAAGGAATGTCAGATAGAGTGTTGCAGTTGCAAAGGAGTTGCAGTTCAGGCAGACGGTAAAGTTGAAAAACCATGGTGAGGTCAGAATCAGAATCAGTTTTATTATCACTGACGTACGAGGGGTGATTGATAAGTTTGTGGCCGAAGGTAGAAGGAGTCAATTTTAGAAAACATAGCACATTTACTTTTCAGCATAGTCCCCTCCTACATTTACACACTTAGTCCAGTGGTCGCGGAGCATACGGATCTTGGACCTCCAGAAAGTATCCACAGATGGGTGATTGATAAGTTCGTGGCCTAAGGTAGAAGGAGATGAGTTATACAGCTCTCGTGACATGCACATGCAGTTCAACTCTTTGAGTGATTATGCAGAAAGTTTGAAGTTAATAACTCATCAGGGGCGATTGATAAGATTATGGCCTAAGGTAGAAGGAGATGAGTTATTAACTAAGTAGGAGGGGACTATGTTGAAAAGTAAATGTGCCAGGTTTTCTAAAATTGACTCCTTCTACCTTAGGCTACGAACTTATCAATCACCCCTTGTATGTCATGAAATTTGTTGTTTTGTAGCAGTTGTACAGTGCAATACATAAAAATGACTATAAGTTACAAATGGAAAATTTTTTAAAAATTGCAAACAGTCAGGTAGTGTCCATGGGTTCATAGACCATTCAGAAATCCGATGGCAGAGGGGAAGGAGCTGTTCCTACATTGGTAAGTGTGTGTCCTCAGGCTGTCATATCTCTCCCCTGATAGTAACAAAGAAAAGAGGGCATGTCCTGGATGGTAAGGGTACTTTGAGGCATCGCCTATTGAAGACAGCCCTCAATAGTGGGGAGGCTAGTATCCATGAGTTTACAACATCCTACAGCTTTTTCCGATCCTCTGCCTCGGTGCCCCCATACCAGTCAGAATGCTCTCCATGTAGAAAGCTGTAGGAATCTGCTAGAGTCTATGGTGACATACTAAATCTCCACAAGCTCCTAATGAAATATAGTTGTTGGCCTGCCTTCTTCATAATTGCATTAATATGTTGGGCAATTTGTTGAGGTAGATTAAGTGAAAGCAGTTCCTTATCACTCAAAAAGTTCATTCGACAGTCCGATAACAGTGGGATAGAAGCTGTCCTTGAATCTGCTTCTACATGTTCTCAAGTCTTTGTATTTTCTGCCCAATGGGAGAAATGAGAAGATTGGCCAGCTTAGGAGGGGTGTTTGATTACATTGGTTGCAGAAGTAGTCCCGATGAAGGGTCATAACCCAAAACATCAACTATTTATTCCCCTCCAAAGACGCCATCCAACCTGCTGAGTTTCTTCAGCTTTTTGTGTGTATGCTGCTCTGGATTTCTAGCATCGCAGAATCTCTTGTGCTTTGATTATGTTGGCTGCCTTACTGAGGCAGCAGGAATGTAGGCAAAGCTAGCCAGCACACACAAGGTCCTGAATTATCAACTTATTCTACTCAACTTGAAAATGGCTGCCCAGGCAGCTAGCAAATTGATTAGCTTTAAAATAGACTCAATAATTCAACTTTGAGGGCATGGGTCTACAGCGTCAGGGCTGTGAAGGGTGGGAGAGAGCATGAGATAAATCACCTTCAGAAACACTGCAGCCTATAATGATTTCAAACACCTAAATGTCATGGACAGGAAGGAGGAGGGAAATCAGAATCTTCTGATCTGAGGTGCAGGGTGGCTGACTATAACACCAGCCAGCCAGGGCTGCCTCCTTTAGGAAAAGAATAACACAGAAACATTTTTGGATGATGAAAGAACAAGAGAGGAGGTATAGTAATATGGAGATTTGCATAACACTATTAGAACATCAACAACCTGGATTCAATTCCCACTACCGTCTGTAAGGAATTTAAGGAATTTGTCTGTTCTCCCCATGACCACATGGGTTTCCTCCAGGTGCTCTGGTTTCCTCCCACATTTTGAAGACATACGGGTTTGTAGGTTAATTGGTCACATGGGTGGAATTGGGTCCCATGGGCCTGTTAACATTTTGTTCTCTAAATAAGAAGAAATAAAGGAAGGAGGGAAGATTAGCATCTGCTGTCAGGTGACAAACAAGTCACTTAATGTGATGCTTCGCACAACTTGACAAGGGAAAACCCATAGCTCCCACTTAACACAGAACCTCGTACCTGCCATTTGAGGAGCTGGCTGTCACTCAATTTGATCGGAAACTGGTATCTATCCTAATGCACATCAGCCTTCAAAATAGCTCAGCTCCATTTGTTTAAGCAGGTTTGTGATAACTGCCACTCTCACCCATCGCAGACGTCAAACCCAACTTCCCTCCAATGGCAAAAGTCATTCCCGATGACAGATTGCATTTGCTTGTTTACTAAACTGTCACAAACTGTCTCGATTATTTCAGCAATGCTTTCCTGTTTGTTTACACGGTGAAACATGAAAGCACAGTCAGAAAGCACAAGGGAATAAAAACTCATATTGTGTTGTTATACATATTAATATTATGCACATCACCCATTTTGACAAGGAACACTCCATTTTCTTTGCAGAAAGAACAGGATCCTAGTCCCCTGCAACGCCTTTCCTTCCAAAGCACAAAATTCTATCCCTGCACTCTTGGTGATCTCACACTGATCGAACGTTTATATACATTGCCACATCATTTATAACCTTTCATATTGCTTCTTCTCACATCATCTGACTTCTATCTTCTTATTAACTTCTCCCTATCTTCAACTCTATTTCTTATACCAGTCACAGAGTGATACAGGACCAGGTCCTTCAGCACAACTCATCCATTCTGACTTTCTAAACTCGTCCCATCTTAGAACGTAGAACATAAAAAAGAATAGGAACAGGTCCTTTGGCCATCATATAGTGTCAACCCAATCAAATGGCTAACTAAACTAATCTCTTCTGTCTAATAAATGTCCAAATCCTTCCATTTTTCTCTCATTCAAATGCTTATCTAAATATCTCTTAAAAGTCCCTAATATTTCTGCCTCTACCAAACCAGGCAGGGTATTCCAGGCATCTTCTAGTCTCTGTGTAATAATGCCCCTCATACCTGCTTTGAAATTACCCCTTTCATCTTAAATGCATGCCCTCTAGTAATAGACATTTCAACACTAGGAAAAAAGATACCGTCTGTCTACTCTATCTATGCCTCGCATAATCTTATAAATCTCTATCTGATCTCCTCTTCATCTCCACCACTGCAGAGAAAACGCCCAAGTTTGTCCAAACTCTCATTATAGCACATGCCCTCCAATCCAGACAGCATCCAGGTAAATGTCTTCTGCACCCTCCCCAAAGCCTCTACGTCCTTCCTATAATGAGGCAACCAGAGCGGTATGCAATACTCCAGAAGTGGCCTAACTAGACTGTAATAAAGCTGCAACACAACTTCCTAACTTTTGAACTCAATGTTTTGACTCATACAGGCAAGCACGCTTTTAACCACCTTATCAACCCGCATAGCCGCTTTTATTTTAAAAGTTTCTTCTCCAAGGCAGTTAATCTGATCAATTATTCTAGTTAGCCCACCACCCCCTCTGTCTATTACTTTAGTCACTGTACTGTAAACACTTTAAACCACTTTTAATAATGCTGTTTACATTGTAAATACACACTGTTATTTATGTGCTTATGCACATTTTATTCAACATCCATATTTATAACTTTATTTTTAAATAATTCTTTATTCTTTATATGTTTTCAGGGCAGATTGGAATTAACTTTCCCTCCTCATTGACAATCAACACTGGCTATATTTAACTAGAAGTGAAGAGATTTGGTATGTCACAAAAGACTCACAAACTTCTACACGGAGAGCATTCTAACTGATTGCACCACTGTCTGGTATGGAGGTGTCAATGAGGGGGACTGGAAAAAGCTTCAGGAAAAGGATTGCAGGCTCAGCCAGTTCCATCATGGGAACTAGCCTCCCCACCATCACGGACATCTTCAATAGGCGATGCCTCGGAAAGGCGGCATCCATCACTAAGGACCCACATCACTCAGGACATGCTCTCTTTTCATTGTTACCATCAAGGAGGAGGTACAGGAGACTGAAGACACACAATTAATGATTTAGGAACAGCTTCTTAGACCATAAGATCATAAGGTATATGAGCAGACAGGCCATTCTATCATGGCTGTTCCACGATTTCCCTTAGTCCCAGTCTCCTGTCTTCTCCCTGTATCCTTTCATGCCTTAACCATTCAGGAATCTATCAACCTCTGCCTGGTGGACAGGATTAAGGAAAACCCCAAGGCATTCTACAAGTATGTGAGGAGCAAGAGGATAAGATGTGAGAGAATAGGACCAATCAAGTATGAGAGTGGAAAAGTGTGTATGGAACCGGAGGAGATAGCGGAAGTACTTAATGAATACTTTGCTTCAGTATTCACTATGGAAGAGGATCTTGACGATTGTAGGGATGACTTACAGCAGATTGAAAAGCTTCAGCATATAGACATTAAGAAAGAGGATGTGCTGGAGCGTTTGAAAAGCATCAAGTTGGATAAGTCTCCAGGATCAGAGCAGATGTATCCCAGGGGTACATGTATGGGAGGCAAGGGAGGAGATTGCTGAGCCTCTGACGATCTTTGCATCATCAGTGGGGACAGGAGAGGTTCTGGAGGATTGGATAGTTGCAGATGTTGTTCCCTTATTCAAGAAAGAGAGTTGAGATGTCCAGGAAATTATAGACCAGTGAGTCTTACTTCAGTGGTTGGTAAGTTGATGGAAAAGATTCTGAGAGACAGGATTTATGAGCATTTGGAGAGGTTAATATGATTAGGAATAGTCAGCATGGCTTTGTGAAAGGCAGGTCATGCTTTACGAGACAGATTGAATTTTTTGAGGATGTGACTAAACACTTTGGTGAAGGTAGAGCAGTAGATATAGTGTATATGGATTTCAGCAAGGCATTTGATAAGATACCCCATGCAAGGTTCTCAGAGGTTTCAGCAGGACATTGATAGGATGCAAAACTGGGCTGAGAAGTGGCAGATGGAGTTCAACCCAGATAAGGGTTAGGTGGTTCATTTTGGTAGGTCAAATATGATGGCAGAATATACTATTATGGTAAGACTCTTGGCAGTATGGAGGATCAGAGGGATCTTGGGGTCCGAGTCCATACGACACTCAAAACTGCTACGCAGGTTGGCTCTGTGCATTGGCCTTCATTAACTGTGGGATTGAGTTTAGGAGCTGAGAGGTAATGTTACAGTTATATAGGACCCTGGTCAGACCCCACTTGGAGTACTGTGCTCATTTCTGGTCACCTCACTGCAGGAAGGATGTGGAAACTATAGAAAGGGTGCAGAGGAGATTTACAAGGACGTTGTCTGAATTGGAGAGCATGCCTTATGAGAACAGGTTGAGTGAACTCAGCCTTTTCTCCTTGGAGCAACGGAGGATGAGAGGTGACCTGATAGAGGTGTATAAAATGATGAGCTGCATTGATTATGTGGATAGTCAGAGGTTTTTTCTCAGGGGTGAAATGGCTAACATGAGAGGGCACAGTTTTAAGGTGCTTGGAAGAAGGTACAGAGGAGATGTCAGGCGTAAGTTTTTACGTGGAGAGTGGTGAGTGCATGGTGGCTGCCAGCGATGGTGGTGGAGGCAGATACAATAAGGTCTTTTAAGAGACTCCTGGATAGGTACATGGAGCTCAGAAAAATAGAGGGCTATGGGTAACCCTAGGTAATTTCTAAAGTAAGTACATTTTCGGCACAGCATTGTGAGCCGAAGGGCCTATATTGTGTTGTAGGTTTTCTATGTTCCTATGTTTAAATATTCATAAAGACCTGGCTTCCACAGGTGCCCATGCAGCGAATTCCACAGATTCATTACTTTCTGGCTAAAGAAATTCCTCTTCATCTCTGTTCTAAAAGGACACCCTCTTTTCTGACACTGTGTCCTCTGGTCTTGCACTCTCCCACTATAGGAACCATCCTCTCTGCATCCATTCTATCAAGGCTTTTCTGCATTTGATAGGTTTCAATGAGGTCACCCCTCATTCTTCTGAATTCTAGTGAATAAAGACCCAGAGCCATCAAATGCTCTTCATATGACAAGCCTTTCAATACTGCAATCATTTTCATGAGTATCCTTTGAACCCTCTCCAGTTTCAGCACATCCTTTCTGAGATAAAGGGCACAAAACAGCTCACAATATTCCAAGTGAGTCCTCGCCAGTGCTTTATAAAGCCTCAGTGTTACATCCTTGCTTTTATATTCCAGTCTCTTGAAATGAATGGTAACACCACATTTGTCTTCTTCACCACAGACTCAACCTGCAAATTAAGCTTTAGGGAATTCTGCACAAGGACTCCCAAGACCCTTTGCACCTCAGATTTTTATTTTTTTTTACATTTGGAAAATAGTCTACCCTTTTATTTCTTCTACCAAATTGCATGACCATACACTTGCTGACACAGTATTCCATCTGCCACTTCTTTGCCTTTTCTCCTAATCTGTGTAAATTCTTCTGTAGCTTCTCCACTTCCTCAAATATACCTGCACATCACCCTATCTTTGTATCATCTGCAAACTTTGCTCCCAAACCATCAATTCTGTTATCCAAGTCATTGACATATAACGTAAAAAGAATCGGCTCTAACACAGAGCCATGTGGAACACCAGTAGTCACTGGCAGCCAGGCAGAAAAGGTTCCCTTTATTCCCATGCTTTACCTCCTGCCGATCAGCCATTGCTTTTCCATGCTGGAATCTTTCCTGTAATACCATGGAATCGTAGCTTGTTAAGCAGCCTCATGTGTGGCACCTTGTCAAAGGCCTTCAGAAAATCAAAGTGCACAACATCAACCAATTCTCCTTTGTCTGTGCTGCATGTTATTTCTTCAAAGAATTCCAAATGATCTGTCAGGCAAGATGTTCCCCTGGATAAACCATGCTGACTATGGCCTGTTTTATCATGTGCCTCCAAGTAAACTAATATGGAAGGGAGATGGGAACCAGTATGATAGAGCTGAGGATGAGCCAGCAGATTTAGAAGTAGATGATGCATGCAATATGAAGGACAAGCCAATGACTGGGTGCAAATGCAGACAGAACAAAGACTTGAATTGTACCACAGAGGCAAAATTCAAAAAGGCAAAGAATGCAGGACTGAAGTTACTGTATCTAAATATGTGTAGCATTCAGAATAAGGTGGACAAACTTGTGATGCAATTAGAGATTGGTCAGTATGACATTGTGGGCATCACTGAGTCATGGCTGAAAGAAGGCCATAGTTGGGAGCATAATAACAAAGGATATACTTTGTATCAAAAGGACAAGCAGGAAGGCATAGATGGTGTTGTGGCTCTGTTGGTAAGAGATGGAATTACATCTTTAGAAAGAAGTGACATATGGTTAGAGAATGTTGAAAGAGTTAAGAAACTGCAATGGTAAAAATTGCAACGGGAATTATATATGTGCCTACAAATAGTAGCTAAGATGTGGGCTTGAGATTACATAGGAAAAGGCATGTAATGACGGTAATAACACAATTGTAATGGGGGACTTCAATATGCAAGGAGATTGGGAAAATCAGGTTGGTGTCAGATCGCAAGAGAGGGCATTTGTTGAATGACTCTTTAGAGCAGCTTGTGTTTGAGCCCATCCAGGATTGGGTGTTGTGTAATAACCCAGATCTTATTAGGGAGCTTGATGTAAAGAAACCCTTAGGAGGCAGTGATTGAATTCACACTACAATTTGAGAGAGAGAAACGTAAGTCACATGTATCAGTATCACAATGGAATAAAGAGAGTTACAGAGGCATGACAGAGGAGCTTGCCCAGGTGGATTGGAGAGGGATAACAGCAGAACAGAAGTGGCTGAAGTTTATGGGAATAGTTCACAAGGTGCAGGATAGATATGTCCCACAGAGGAGCAGTTTCTCAAATGGCTGGGGTAGGTAACTGCAGCTGACAAGGGAAGTTAAGGACTGCATAAAAGCCAAGGAAGGGCATATAAGGTAGTGAAAGTGAGTGGGAAGTTGGATGACTGGGAAGCTTTTAAAATCCAATAAAGAGCAACTAAAAAAGCTTTAAGAAGGGAAAAGATGAAATATGAGGGAAAACTAGCCAATAATATAAAGTATGATACCAAATGTCTTTACAGTTATGTGGAGTGTAAAAGGGAGATAAGAGTTGATATTGGACCACTGGAAAATGGTGCTGGTGAGGTAGTAATGGGGGACAAAGAAATGGCAGATAAACTTAATGGATACACTGCATCTGTCTCTACTGTGGAAGATACCAGCAGTGTGCCAGAGGCCTGTGAGTGTCAGGGAGCAGGAGTGAGTGACATTGCTATTACAAAGGAAAAAAGCGCTAGGCAAACTGAAAGGTCTTAAGGTGGATAAGTTACCTTGACCAGATGGACTACACCCCAGAGTCCTGAGCATCAAGGCATGGTCCCGGGGGACTAGAAGACTGCTAATGTCACTCCACTCTTTAAGAAGGAAGGAAGGCAAAAGAAAGAAAATTATAGGTCAGTTAGCATAATCCCAGTGGTTTGGAAGGTGTTAGAGTCTATTATTAAAGATGAGGTTTTGGAAGACTTGGAAACTAATGATAAAATAAGTCAAAGTCAGCATGGTTTCTGTCAAAGGAAATCTTGCCTGACAAATCTCTTAGAATTCTTCAATGAAGTAGCAAGCAGGGTGAGAGGCAGTAGATGTTAGTCACTTGGATTTTCAGAAGGCATTTGATAAGGTGCCTCACATGAAGCCATTGCTACATCTCCAGCAATGGTTTCCAGAGGTCTATTATCCACTCTCATCTCTCTTTTACATTTTAAGTATCTGAAGAATCTTTTGGAATTCTCTTTAATATTGTTGACCAGCTTACTTGCCTATTCTGTCTTTACTTTCTTAGTGACACTTTTAGTTGTCCTCTGTTGGTTTTTAAAAGCTTCCAGTCCTCTAACTTCCCACTAATTTTTTCTCTATTATATGCCCTCTCTTTGGCTTTTATGTTGGCTTTGACTTCTCTTAGCCATGGTTGTATCATCTTTCCTTTAGAACTCTTCTTCCTCCTTGAGATGTATATATCCTGTGCCTTCGGAATTGCTTCCAGAAATTCCAGCGATTGCTGCTCTGCCGTCATCCCTGCCAGTGTTCTTTTCCAATCAATTTTGGGCAATCCCTCTCTCATGCCTCTGTAATACCCTTCACTCCACTGTAATACTGATACATCTGACTTTAGCTTCTCCTTCTCAAATTTCAGGGTGAATTTGATCATATTATTATCACTTTCTCCCAAGGGTTCTTTTATCTTAAGCTCTCTAGTCAATCCTGCTTCATTGCACAACACCCACTCCAGAATAGCTGGTCCTCTAGTGGGCTCAACCATGAACTACCCTAAAAATCCATCTCAAAGGCATTCTACAAATTACCCCTCTTGGGATCTAGCCTGATTTTCCCAATCTGCCTTCATATTGAAATCCCTCATGACAATTGTAACATTGCCTTTTTGGCATGCATTTTCTATTTCCCATTGTAATTTGTGGACCACATTCTTACTACTGTTTTAGGGGTCTGTATACAACTCCCATCAAGGTCCTTTTACTCTTGCAGTTCCTTAGCTCTGCCCACAATCATTCAAAACCTTGTGACCCTGTGTCACCTCTTTCATTTCATCTCTTACTACCACAGCCATGACACACCCTCTGCCTACCTACCTGTCCTTTCAATACAATGTGTATCTTTGGACATTAAGCTCCTAGCTATAAACTTCTTCCAGCCATAATTCAGTGATGCCTCATCATACATGGCAATCTGTAACTGTGTTACAAGTTCATTTACCTTATTCTGTATACTGAGAGCATTCAAATATAACACCGTCAGTCCTGCATTTACCCTTTTCAGTTTTGTCCACCTTTTACATTACAACTCATCCTGTTGACTGCAATTTTGCCTATCATCGGCCTCTCTCTGCTCGGAGTCCCACTACATATTACCTTTGATTGTAAACGAACTACCTTATTCTCAACACTCTCACTCCTGTTCACAACCCCCCGCCAGATTAGTTTAAACCCTCCCAAACAGCTCTAGCCAGCCCACCTGCAAGGATATTGGACCTCTTCAGGTTCAGGTGTAAGCCATCCCTTTCATACAGATTGTACCTTCCTCAGAAGAAATCCCAACGATCAATAAATCTGAACCTCTGTGCCTTGCACCAGTTCCTCAGCCATGCATTCACCTCCCAAATCATCTTATTCTTACCCTGACTGGCAGTGACACATGCTGCAATCCAGAGATTACTACCCTGGAGGTCCTGTTTTCAGCTTTCTACCTAGCTCCTTAAAACCTCTCTTCAGGACCTCCTCACCTTGTCTACCTATGCCATTGGTGCCAATATACACCAAGACTTCTGGCTGCTCACCCTAGCCCTTGAAAATGCCCTGGACTCGATCTGAGATATCCCTGATCCTGGCACCAGGTGGGCAACATATCATCTGGTTGTCTCTATCATGTCCACAGAATCTTGTCTCTGTTCCTCTGACTAAGGAATCTCCTATCAACACTGCAGTCCTCTTCAGCTTTCTGCTCTTCTGAAACACAGCACCATACTAAATTTCAGAGACCCAGTCCTTGTGACTCTCCATTGGTAGGACATCCACCCTCAACAGCATCTAAAGTTGTGTATTTGTTAATGAAGGGAATGGCCACAGGTGTACATTTCTCCTCCTTCTCCTAACAGTCACCTAGTCACCTGCCTCCTGCAATCTAGGGGTGACTACCTCCCTGTTGCTCCTATCTGTCACCTCCTCATTCTCACGTGTGAGTTGTTGATTCTCCAACCCCTGGGAAAAAGACTGTGTGCATTCACCCTACCTGAGCTCCTCATGATTTCATACACCTTTTTAAGATCACTCCTCATTCTCTGACACTCCGATGAAACAAGTCTTAACTTCCACAACCTCGCTCTGCAACTAAATCCCTCAAATGCCAGCAACCTCCTCAAAATCTCTGCGCTCTTTCCAGTTAGATGGCATCTTTTCTGTAGCACGGTGACCAAAACTAAAGACAATATTCCAAATGTGGCCCCACCAACTTCTTGTGCAAGTATCTCACTCATTTTCTCCATCAGAAGGAGATTATGGCTTTACTAAGTGTCTACAGTTACACCCACCTGGAACCTGCTCCCAGGTTGAGACCAATGAAGGTGACTTCTGGATACATCATAGCTTGCTATGGCAACTGCTCTGCCCGTGACAGCAAGAAACTGCAGAGAGCTGTAGGTACAGCTCAGCACTTCGCAGGCACCAGTGTGATAGATATCCACTGTCCAGGGCCATGGGCCTTTTTTCCCCAAGCTCAGCTTTCTAACAATGCAGCTGGTACTTGTATAGATCAAAGAGTTGTTTTTGAGCATGTTAAACTTCCAGCCAATATTCTTTCTTCAGCTTCTTGCTGTAAACCAGAGTCAGTCTTCAGCTCTTAATAAAAATAGAAAGCGTTAATCAGTTTGAAATTAAAAGGATAGCTTTGCAAACAAACAGCACTGTCTATAGAGCACAGCCTGTTGGCTCACAGCATGGGGCTGACTGCTCAACACATGCAGTGTAAGGCAATGGGTTATGTTAATTGGTCTTGCATTGAAGCAGACAACACAAGCTAAGTTATTTAGTTCAAGGAAGCTCGCAGACCAGATTGATCCTATCACTTAGTACATCAAATGGCTGATCTATCAATAGTTGGCAGGTTTGTGTGTTCAGACAGTCAGTTTCACAGCATCTTGGAACTCTGTCTCCAGGAGCTTTCAGACCGTTTGTGTAAAAAGGCATCTAAAAAAATTCACGTGTGAGTCACTCAAGCCACAAAAAAACTATATAAAAGTTAGAGAGCAGTCAGGCTTGTTAGGTGTGGTCACAGAACAACACGAACAGCGGGAAGATGGGAGATGGGGTGATAGAATCCACTTGCCTTCGATTTCAGCAATGAACAATTTGTTCGACTGCAATTCGTTGTTACGCTTTTTTAGCTTGTAGGAATTTGACCTGTGTTTTGGAAATCCTTTGTGTTTTAGAAATAGTTTGTAATTTGGAAATTGTTTATAAGATAGAAAACCTCTGCAGGTTTTAAGTGTGTTTTAAGAATTTTGTCTCGCTGTCCAGTGGTGTAGTGGCATCAGCACTGGAAATTGAGGAGACGGTCCAGAGTTTGAATCCGGGCAGCTCCTTGTATGCTTTCCATCCAGGCTAGGTTGAGCATCAAGCCAGCACTCAGCCTCGTAAAAAACAGTCAAGTGCTACAGGAATGGCAAAAATTATACCGAATGTGCCACAAGGCATGAAAAGGAACAACAACAAGAATTTTGTGTGGATTTCAAAGGTACATTTAATATCAGAGAAATGTATACAATATACATCCTGAAATTCTTTTTCTTTGCAACCATCTACGAAAACAGAGGCATGCCCCAAAGAAAGAATGACAATTAAATGTTAGAACCCCAAAGCAACGCCCAGCTCCCCTCTCCCACATGTAAGCAGAAGCAAAGCAACGATCCCCCCTCCCCCACCAGCAAAAAAACATTGGCACTTCCCACCGAGCACTCAAGCATGCAACAAAGCAGCAATAAAGACACAGACTTGCAGTACCCCAAAGTCTACTCTTTCACCCAGTAATTCAACATACCACAGGCTCTCTCTCTCCCTAATCAGGGAAAAAAGGGTGTCCCCGTTTCACAGCGAGAGGGGAGATATAACAAACAACTCATTGAGTTATGATGTTAAAAGTCCGTTACGTAGCTTTTTCCAAGCTCTGTGACCAGAGAACTCGGGTCTTTGGGCACACAGTCAGCAGCCAGTATGCTGCTTTCGATCTTCCGTGTATTCCCATAACACGCCAATATCCTGCAGAGGCACTGACCTTGAGTCTGCAAAATCCCGAAACTCCAAAGGCGTGCTAATCCTCTAGGACGTGTCCTTGGTATATCGAATAACCACCAGTCGTGAGACCCCGAGAGCGGGTCCCATTCCACAAAGAATGGAAGTTAGCTTGCAACTCCAGATCAGGGTCTTCAAAAGAACCCTGAAAAGGAAAAATAGAGAAATTAAAGATAGAAATAGAGCTGTTTCTGAAGATGCAAGCAAAAGAGTCACCGTTTGGTGCTATTGTCTGCTATACTCCACCCCTTTAAACAAATATCACTAAAACTAAATGAACTGCGTTTCAACTACATCATTAGCTGGAAGTATCTCTCCCTTGTGAGGGAGGGCAAACACACTGCTCAAAGAATGCGTATTGGCAACTAAACTTGGCATTGAGGATAAACAGGGAAGTGAACTATTCTTTAAAGAGTCAGTAGCGACAGTATAACCCCCTCCGCCACCCCCGCCCCCCCGTAGCTATCTACAGTATATCCGATAGAGATTAAGGTCTTTGTTTGAGTTTAGAACTTCCCAGCTAGCAAGCCCAATACCATCACACCAGGCTCAAGGACAGCTTCAACCCACTGTTATCAGCCTATTGAATGATTCCCTAATACAATAAGATGGACTCTGTCTGAGTAGACAGTTAGAGTGGTGATGTTGAGGCTTCAATGAAGAAAGTCTTCAGTTAAAGAAAGCAAAGAAGAGAGAAGTTCTAGTTTAAGATTTTTTCCCCCTTCCTTTCTTTATATCTGCTCAGCTAGGAGAGTAGAGATGTCAGGCAGGATAGTGAAATGCTCATCTTGCGGAATATGGGAAGGTAGGGAGACCTCCAGTGTCCTTGACGACTACAACTGTAAGAAGTGCATCCAGCTGCAGCTTCCAATAATTGTGTTAAGGAGTTGGAGCTGGAACTGGATGAACTCTGGATCATTAAAGGACCGAGGGGTGATAGATAGGACACATAGAGAGGTAGTTACACCCAAGGTGCAGGACACAGGAATTGGGTGACAGTCAGGAAGGGGAACGGGATTAAGGAGCCAGAGTAGAGTACCCCGGTGAACAGCCAGAAGTCGTGGTCCATGCAGGTACCAATGAGATGAGTAGGATGAGTGACAAGGTTCTGCATAGGGACTTCAGGGAGTTCGGCGCTAGGTTAAAGACCAGGGCCTCCAGGATTGTGATCTCAGGATTTCTACCTGTGCCACGTTCTAGTGAGGTCAGAACTAGGAAGATTATACAGTTTAATACGTGGCTAGGGAGTTGGTGTAGGAGGGAGGTCATTAGATTTTTGGATCACTGGGCTCTCTTCCAGGGAAGGTGGGACCTGTATAGAAGGGGCAGTTTGCATCTGAACTGGAGGAGGACTAGTATCCTAGCTGGATTAATGTTGCACAGTGGGGTTTAAACTGGAGATGTAGGGGGATGTGAACCAGAGGGCCAGAACAGTTAGTAAAGAATTTGTGGAGTTATATGTTGGTAAGACCTCAGACAAAGTTAGGAGTCTAAAAGTTGAGCTTTGTGTCCTGAGCTGCATATATTTCAAAGCAAGAAGCATCGTAGGGAAGGCGGATGAGCTCAGGACATGGATCAACCCCTGGAATTATGACATTGTGGACATTAGTGAGACCTGGTAGCAGGAGGGGCAGGACTGACAGCTCAATGTTCTGGGGTTCCATCAGTTTCAATGTGATAGAGGTATTGAAGGAGGTGGGGTGGCATTACTAGTCAGGGAAAATGTCACGGCAGTACTCCATTAGGACAAAGGGGAGAACTCAACTAATGAGGTGTTATGGGTGGAACTGAGAAATAAGAAATGTATGACCATGTTAGTGGGGCTATATTACAGACCACCCAACAGTCCTAGGGATTTAAAGGAACAAATTTGTAAAGAGATCGCAGACTGTTGCAAGAAACATAAGGTTGTTATAGTAGGTGATTTTAACTTTCCAAATATTAACTGGGAATCCCATAATGTAAGAAGGACTAGATGGGATAAAGTTTGTCCAATGTGTTCAGGAAAGTTTCCTTCATCACCATGTAGAAGTCCCAACGAGAGAGCTTGCAATACTGGATATGCTATTAGAGGATGAGACAGGGCAAGTGACAGAAGATTGTGTAGGGAAACACTTTGCATCCAGTGAACAAAATGCCATTAGTTTCAAAGTAAATATGCAAAGAGACAGGTCTAGTCCACGAGTTCAGATTCTAAATTGGAGAAAAGCCAATTTTGATGGTATCAGAAATGATCTGGCAAGTGTGGGTCAGGACAAGTTGATCTCTGCCAAAGTTGCACTTGGTAAGTGGGAGCCCTTCAAAAGTGAAATTTTGAGAGTACAAAGCTTGTATGTGTCTGTCAGGATAAAAGGTAAAGATAACAAGTGCAGGAAGCCTTGATTTTCAAGTGATATTGAGGCACTGGTTAGGAGAAAAAAGGAGGTGTGTAGCAGGTAAAGGCAAGCAGGAACAAATGAGGTGCTTATGGTTTACAAGAAATGCAAAAGAACACCTAAGAAAGAAATTAGGAAGACTAAAAGAAGGCAAGAAGATGGTCTAGCTGACAAGGTGAAGGAGAATTCTAAGGGTTTTTACACATATGTTAAGAGCAAAAGGATTGCTATGGAAAAAATTGGTCCTCTGGAAGATCAGAATGGTAATCCTTGTGTGGAACCAAAATAGAAGGGGGAGATTTTAAATGCATTCTTTGCATCTGTATTTACTCAGGAGATGGATAAAGTCTATAGAAAAGAGGCAAAACGGCATCAAATTCATGGACCCTTTATAAATTACAGAGGAGAAGCTTGCAAATCAGGGTGGATAAATCACCAGGGGCTGATAAGGTGTTCCCTCAGACACTATGGGAGGCAAGTGCCGAATTTGATGGGGCTCTGGTAGAGATATTTAAAACATCCCTAGCTACAGGAGAGGTACCAGAGGACTGGAGGATACCCAATGTTGTTCTGTTGTTTAACAAAGTCTCCAAACAGAAACCAGGAAGTTATAGACCGGTGAGTCTGACATCAGTTGTGAGGAAGGTATTCTAAGGGAGCCGATATATGAGTATTTGGATAGACATGGACCGATTAGGGATAATCAGCATGACTTTGTGCATGGTAGGTCATGTCTAACCAATCTTACAGGGTTTTTCAAGGAAGTTACCAGGCAAGTGGATGAAGGCAAGGTAGCGGATGTTGTCTACATGGACTTTAGTAAGGCATTTGACAAGATCCTATATGGGAGGCCGTTCAAGGTGGTTCAGTTGCTTGGCATTCAGGAAAAGGTAGTAAATTGATAGATATTGACCCTGTGGGAGAAGCTGGAGAGTGGTAGTAGAGCGTTGCCTTTCTGACTGAAAGCTATGACTCATGGTGTGCTGCAGGATTTGGTGCTGGGTCCATTGTCATAGAAGCATAGAAACATAGAAAACTTACAGCACAATCCAGGCCCTTCAGCCCACAATGCTGTGCTGAACATATACTTACTTTAGATATTACCTAGGGTTACCCATAGCTCTCTATTTTTCTAAGCTCCATGTATTATCCAAGAGTCTCGTTAAAGACCCTATTGTACCAGTAACCACCACAGTTGCTGGCAGCCTATTCCACAGACTCACCACTCACTGCGTTAAAAAAAAACTTACCCCTGACACCCCCTCTGTACCTATTTTCAAGCAACTTAAAACTGTGCCTTCTTGTGTTAGCCATTTCAGCTCCGGGAAAACGTCTCTGACTATCCACATGATCAATGCCTCTCATCATCTTATACACCTCTATCAGGTCACCTCTCATCCTTCGTCAATCCAAGGAGAAAAGGCAAAGTTCACTCAACCTATTTTCATAAGACATGCTCCCCAGTTCAGGCAACATCCTTGTAAATCTCCTCTGCACCCCTTCTATAGTTTCCACATCCTTCCTGTAGTGAGGTGACTAGAACTGAGCACAGTACTCCACGTGGGGTCTGACCAGGGACCTTTATAGCTGTAACATTACCTCTCGGCTTTTGAACTCAATCCCACAGTTGATGAAGGCCAATGTACCATATGCCTTCTTAACCACAGAGTCAATCTATGCAGCTGCATTGAGTGTCCTATGGCCTTGGAACCCAAGATCCCTCTGATCCTCCACACTGCCAAGAGACTTACCATTAATCCTATATTCTGCCATGATATTTGATTACCAAAATGAACAACCTAACAAATAACTGGGTTGAACTCCATCTGCCACTTCTCAGACCAGTTTTTCATCCTATCAATGTCCTGCTGTAACCTCTGACAGCCCTCCACACTATCCACAACACCCCCAACCTTTGTGTCATCAGCAACTTTACTAACCCATCCCTCCACTTTTTCATCCAGGTCATTGATAAAAATCACGAAGAGTAAGGGTCCCAGAACAGATCCCTGAGGCACACCGCTGGTCACCAACCTCCATGCAGAATATGACCCGTCTGCAACCACTCTTTGCCTTCTGTGGAAGTCAATTCTGGATTTACAACACAAGGTCCCCTTAGATCCTATATCTTCTTACTTTCTCAATAAGCTTTGCATGGGGTATCTTATCAAATGCCTTGCTGAAATCCATATGCACTACATCTACTGCTCTACCTTCATCAATGTGTTCAGTCACATCCTCAAAAAATTCAATCAGGCTCATAAGGCACGACCAGCCTTTGATAAAGCCATGCTGACTATTCCTAATCATATTATGCTTCTGCAAATGTTCATAAATCCTGCCTCTCAGGATCTTCTCCACCAACTTATCAACCACTGAAGTAAGACTCACTGGACTATAATTTCCTGGGCTATCTCTACTCCCTTTCTTGAATAAGGGAACAATATTTGCAAACCTCCCATCCTCCGGAACCTCTCCTGTCCCCATTGATGATGCAAGATCATTGCCAGAGGATCAGAAATCTCCTCCCTCGCCTCCCACAGTAGCCTGGGTATATCTCATTCGGTTCCAGTGACTTATCCAACTTGATACTTTTCAAAAGTTTCAGTACATTTTCTTTCTTAATGTCTATATGCTCAAGCTTTTCAGTCCACTGTAAGACCTCCCTACAATCACCAAGGTCCTTTTCTGTAGTGAATACTGAAGCAAAGAATTCATTAAGTACTTCTGCTATCTCCTCTGGTTCCACACACACTTCTCCGCTGTCACGCTTGATTGGACTTATTCTCTCACATCTTATCCTCTTGCTCCTCACATACTTGTAGAATGCCTTGGGGTTTTCCTTAATCCTGCTCACCAAGGCCTTCTCGTGACCCCCTCTGGTTCTCCTAATTTCATTCTTACGCTCCTTCCTCCTAGCCTTACAATTTTCTAGATCTCTATCATTACATAGTTTTTTGAAGCTTTTGTACGCATTTCTTTTCTTCTTGACTAGATTTTCAACAACCTTGGTGCACCATGGTTCCTCTACCCTACCATCCCTTCCCTGTCTCATTGGAACGTACCTGTGCAGAACACCACGCAAATATCCCCTGAACATTAGCCATATTTCTGCCGTACATTTCCCTGAGAACATCTGTTCCCAGTTTATGCTTCCAAGTTCCTGCCTGATAGCTTCATATTTCCCATTACTCCAATTAAATGCTTTCCTAACTTAAACAACAGGAATTCTGCAGATGCTGGAAATTCAAGCAACACACATCAAAGTTGCTGGTGAACGCAGCAGGCCAGGCAGCATCTCTAGGAAGAGGTGCAGTCGACATTTCAGGACTGTACCCTTCCTAGAGATGCTGCCTGGCCTGCTGTGTTCACCAGCAACTTTGATGTGTGTTGCTCATTAGAGTTATTGACTCCTTTCTGTTCCTAACTTCCACCCACAGAGAGTCAGTAGACAATCCCTCCATGACTTCCTCCTTTTCTGCAGCCGTGACAATATCTCTGATCAGCAATGCCATGCCCCCACCTCTTTTACCTCCCTGGCACTCTAAGTTGCCATTACTGCCCCGAGCCATCCAAGTCTCTGTAATGGCCAGAACATCATAGTTCAACTATTGATCCGCGCTCTAAGCTCATCCGCTTTATTCATGATACTCCTTGCATTAAAATAGACACATCTCAAGCCATCAGTCTGAAGGTATCCCTTCTCTATCCTCCCTCTCACATTGTCTACAAGCCTTCTTGAGTTGTGAGCCAACTGCCCTTTTCTCCGTCTCTTCAGTATGGTTCCCACACCCCAGCAATTCTAGTTTAAACTCTCCCCAGTAGCCTTAGCAAACCTCCCTGCCAGGATATTGGTCCCCCTTGGATTCAAGCGCAACCCGTCCTTTTTGTACAGGTCACTCCTGCCTCCAAAGAGGTCCCAATGATCCAGAAATCTGAATCCCTGCTCCCTGCTCCAATCTCTTAGCTATGCATTTATCTTCCACCTCACTCTATTCCTTTACTCTCTGTGGTGTGGCACAGGCAGTAATCCCGATATTACTACCATTGTGGTCCTGCTTCTCAACTTCCTTCCTAACTCCCTGTAGTCTGTTTTCAAGACCTCCTCTCTTTTCCTACATATGTCATTGGTAACAATATGTACCATGACCTCTGGCTGTTCACCTTCTCACTTCAGGATATCGTGGAAGCAATCAGAAATATCCCAGACCCTGATATCTGGGAGGCAAACTACCATCCGTGTTTCTTTCCTGCGTCCACAGAATCACCTGTCTGACCCCCTAACTATACAGTCCCCTATCACTGCTGCCATTCTCTTCCTTTCCCTACCCTTCTGAGCCACAGGGCCAGAGACACGGCCACTGTTGCTTCCCACAGGTAGGTCGTCCCCCCCAACAGTACTCAAACAGGAGTACTTATTGTTAAGGGGGACGGCCACCGGGGTACTCTCTAGTACCTGACTCTTGCCCTTCCCTCTCCTGACTGTTACCCACTTATCTGTCTCCTGAGGCCCCGGTGTGACTATTTGCCTATCACTCCTCTCTATCACCTCCTCACTTTCCCTGACCAAATGATCATCTGTATCAATAGTCAGGATGATAAGGTGGTTAAGCAGATCAGCAAATTTGCAAATTACACGAAGATTAGGGGTGTAGTGGAGAGTGGGGGAGGGGTCTGCATCTGCTGGAAAAATGGTTGAAATATGGCAGAGGGAATTTAATACAGACAAGTGCGAGGACTTATACTTCGGTGGATCTTATACAGTGAATGATAGGGCACTGAGGAGTGTGTAGAACAAAGGGAACTGGGAACACGGGTACATAATTCATTGAAGGTGGTGTCACGCATAGATGTGGTTGTGTTTGGCACATTGGCTGAGTACAGATGATGGGATGTTATGTTGAAGTTGTATAGGACATTGGTGAGGACTAATTTGGAGTGTTGTGTGCACCTTTGGTCACCTACCTACAGAAGAGATGTAAACAAGGTTGAAAGAGTGCAAAGAAAATTAACAGGGATGTTCTTAGGTCAGGGGGACCTGAGTTATAAGGAAAGGCTGAATAGGTTAGAACTGTATTCTTTAGAATATAGGAGATTGGGAGGAGATTTTATAGAGGTGTACAAAATTAGGAGGGGTAGATATGGGGCAAATGCAAACCGGCTCTTACCACTGAGGTTGGGTGGGACTACAACCAGAGGTCATGGGTGAAAGGTGAGAAGTTTAAAGGGAACATGAGACGAAATTTCGTCACTCAAAGGGTCGGGAGAGTGTGGAACGAGCAGCCAATACAAGAAGTCCATGTGAGCTCTGCTTTAATATTTAAGAGAAGTTTGGATAGGTACGTGGATAATAGGGGTATGGAGGGCTATGGTTCCGGTGCAGGTCACTGAGAGTAGGCAGTTCAAATGCTTTTGGCATGGACTAGATGGGCCGAGGAGCCTGCTTCAGTGCTGCCCTTCTCTATGACTTTATGACTCTTGCCCTCACGGCCTACCACGTATGGGCTTGCACCTTATTGTCTGCTTGCACTGCACTTACACTGAGGCTTCAATTTTTCAATTTGTTCTGCATTTTTAGTGATTCCTCTTGTACTACCTCAATGCACTGTATAATGAATTGATCTGTATGGACAGTTTGCAAGACAGCTTTTTCACTGTACCGTGGTAGAAAGGATAATAATTAAACAATTCCAAGTTCTCCTCTGATTCAAACACCTGCCACCTTCACTACCCTCAAGCATCTACCACGCCAACTTCTCCCCCCCCAAACTACTAATACTACAACAATTAACCTTTTTCCCCACTTCATTTATTTATTTATTTAGAGATACTGCACTGTAGCAGTCTCTTCAGGCCCAATGAGCCCGTGACACCCAATTACATGCATGTGACTAGTTAACTCACTAATCAGTACACCTTTGAAATGTGAGAGGAAACCGGGCAGAATGTGCAGATTTCTCACAGACTGTGGCGTAGACTGAATCCTAATCACTCTGGCACTGTAATAGTGTTCCGTTAACCACTACACTATCAAATTCCGATTGGCCTTGAGTGCACACTGCAGTGGCTGGATGACAGAACTGGAAAGAGAAACAGAAAGTGATGGACATTCTCAGGAGGCATGAAATCAAAATACCGTAGATGCAGGACGTCTGAAAACAGAACCTGAAAATACTAGCGCGAATAGAGTTCACATTTGCTCCTGCATGTACTTCAGCTCTCACTGAACTTGCAGTGCTTTGACTGAGCTTTGAGTTACCTTGCTGATTAGCTCATTGAACAACTATGTTCCAATTGACGTCAAATTTCTCTCGCCAAAAAATTACCTCTCCTTCTACATAACTTTCTCAGAAAACGATAGTGTTCTAATTGACCTCATTCTGCATAGATCCCTCACCAAGCACATAAGGTCTGAGTAGCCTTTCCTTCCCCTGCTTCCCTACCTCCTCACCTCATTCCCTTTATTCCATTGTCCGCTGTCCTCTTCCAGCAGATTCCTTCTTCGGCCCTTTGTCTTTTCGAACTATCACCTCCCAGCTAGCTTCTTATACATTCCCACTTCCTCATCTCCTAGACTCATCTATCAAATGTGAATTTGTGCTCCTCCCCCTTCCACAACCTTTTCATTCTGACTCCTGCCCCATTCCTTTCCTATTGAAGAGTCTCAGCCCAAAATGCAACTGTTCATTTCCCTTCATAGATGCTGCCTTACCCGCTGAGTTTGTCATTCTTTCTGTGTGTGTTGCTTCACGTCTGGTTCCTTTCACTTGACAAAAAACAAACACTGTGGCCTCAGTAGGGATGTAATCGTGCCTTGGCAGCAGAAGTAATACTTGATAAGTTATGCAGAGTTATGAACCTGCCCTTCAGAGTCAGAATCAGTTTTATTGTACCTGATATATGCCATATAATCTGTTACTTTGCAGTAGCAATACAGTGCAATATTTGAAAGTTACTATAAGTTTTAATAAGAAACATACATATGAAAAAGTTGTGCATAAAGAGAGAAAACATGAAGTAGTGTTCATGGTTGTTAAAAAATCTGAAGGCAGAGAAGAAGCTGTTCTTAAAAACAGGCTCCTATACCTCCTCCCTGATGGAAGCAATGAGAAGAGGACGTGTCTCCAATTGTGAGGGTCTTTCATGATGGATGCCAACCTCTTAAAACATTGCCTTTTGAAGATGCCCTCAATGGTGAGGTGGTTAATGCCCATGATGGAGCTGGTTGAGCCTACGGCCCTTTCTATAGTAAATTTCACTGATCCTGTACATTAGTGTCCACTGGCGGCGCCAGAGATTTTTTCCTGCTGGTGCTACAGTGGGGCTGAATTATTCAGTGATGGTGCTGAGGGATGTACCCTATGGTAATATGTATTTGCAAGGCCAGACGCGTGGCATTTAAAAGCCAGTTTCAAGCATTATGTGCCTACTATAAATGCCTCTGTTGATTCACAAGCAACAACAATTGATGGATCTAATACAGATGTGAACTGTGACAGTGTCAAAAGCATCGGAGACAACCCGGGCTACACAGAGCATAAACAAACAAACCAACAGAGCATCCGACCCACAGTGCAGAACGTGAATCACGCACCAATCACGCAATCAGCATCAAATGCGTGCTTTTCAACTGGGAAACACAACACTAACCTACAATGTCCACTGCTATTCTCATTACATAGACAGACAATGCCAAAAGACACACCATTATTAAAGTCAATAAGGCAAACAACAGATGTAAGGCTTTACCAACCCTCCTGCTGCAGTGAAGAGCAAGAATTCTTCAAGCACTCTTTCATTATTCAAATACCACACCACCACTGATATTTATTTGCTCCTTTTTACTCAAGTCTTTACTTTCATCCACCATGATGGCAAAATGTTCAGCCTCCTAGATTTCTGCACTTATTTGACGTCTGACCATATCTGCCATAATTCCCATAATTTCATTTTGGATATCGTGATGGGTGTTTTCTGCATTTCCAGGATTGTCCTCTATTTTTTTAGCTGCAGTTTTATCAAACTTCCCAATTACACTGAGCAACTCAACAAAGTTTCCCCTATTGCCAGATCCATCATCCTCCCGGTGTCCTCGCTGGGCAATGCCTTGGCACGCAGTATAGCGTAGAGACTCAACCACTGCTCTCATACACTCATGATTTTCTTGGACAGTCTTTGCATGTCCTTTATCAAGCATATTTCCTAATCTTGAACCATCTTGTTTTCTCAATCTGAATTTGGCCCATGCCTCCATCGCAAACTTATGAGCTGCACCTACATGGTGGTTTTTGAAAGCTGTTGTAGCTTTCCGCCAGTTGTGGTAACTGGTGACAATGAAGGTAGACTCAGAATGGAACCCATGTCCTCCACACAGGAAATGCCTGCATGCGAAGCAGGACATAGTATCTTTCGTGATCGAATATTCCAGCCAGGAGTACAGGTCAAACCAGCCATGAATAAAACTCCCTTGCTGATTGCCAAACTGTTGTTAAGGGTACTTTTTCAATGCTGGCCGATGGGGTCCTTCCTCAGGCTGCTGGCTGACATTGCTAACAGTATTCCCACTAGCACTAACAGCAGCATCATCCACGTTCTCTTCCGAATCCTGCTCCATTTCTTGTTCCTCTAATTCGCCCTCACACTCCTTTAATGAACTGCTATTGTCCTCATTCCCATTTACTCCTTTCTGCATGTCACTTTCAATTAAGACAGGCTCAGGCTGAGACACCACTGATTCCTCTGGACGAGGTCATTTTCTCACTAAAAATCGATCCATTTTTCACACCAACCAAAATAATGCACGTGCCAGGCTCACGCTAGCTTGTAAAAGCACAATGTGTGTGTGGCATCCATTAGTCTTGCAAGACCATGGATCTGCGCCTGGATCCTGCACAATGTAGGTACACTATCAATCTCTCACCTGAGTGACATCACCACCTTAAGTGATCTTAGATCAGCTTAACTGATCTGAGGACACCAACGGCAAGACATGACGATGAACGAATAAGCAGAAGTGTAGAGTGGATCTGACCTTAGACCAGCACAGAGGTTATAACTTTATTGCTGCGTGGGTGCTATGGTAACTGGGGGCGCTGTTTCACTAAATCAACTGGAGAAACAAGCTGTATTCAAAACTATACAGAGAAAGTAGCTGCAATTTGTATGTCAAATTTCAGTTAATTTCTTGGTGGTGCTATTGTAATTTCTGCCGGTGCTATAGCACTAGCGAGCACCACCTCAGCGCCACCACTGTTAGTGTCTCCATGTCCAACATATTGTTCGCAACACCTTGGGAACTCCAGCAACACGTTACAGAAAGTTAAACGGTTCTCACATTGTCCCTACAAACAAAATTCATTCAATGCTCAAAGTAGTCATCTTGTTTTGATTCAGTCTTTATCCAGCAGTGATCACCGTGACCCCCACTGACACAGAAACTCTGGCTGGCAATGACCCCAGCCTCCCAACACACAAGGGAAGGAGCAATTTCTTTATCCACATTATCATCACCAACCAATTATTCTATAAAACGGAATCAGTCACTCAGAGTTTAGACTTTATTAACTTTAATGTCACTGCAATACAGTATATACTATTGGTGAAGTGTATATAAGCCAAACAGATGGTGTTTTTAATGTCCACACACAGACAGAATATCCTCAAACAATCAAATTTACTGTCATCTAAAATCATTGAAAGAGGCAGCATAGAACTGGATCATTTTGGCTTATCTTGCTCATGCCAACCATAATGCCTGGTCAAGCCAATCCTATTTCTTACCTCTTTATGATCTTTCACTTATTACCCGCACTGCACTTTCTCAGTCGTTTTACGCTTTATTCTGCATTGTTATTGTTTACCTTATTCTAGCTCAGTGCACTGTGCAATGATTTGGTCTGTATAAACTGTATACAAGACAAGCTTTTCACTGTATCTTGGTACATGTGACAGTAATAAACCAATACCAATACCATTTTGTCCACATTAGCTCCATATCCTCTATGCATTTCCTACCTATTTCTGTTGCCTTTTCAACATCGCAATTGTACCTGCCCTCCTCTGGCAGTTTGTTCCAGTTAACCAATCTTATCCTGGAGACACACAAGGCTGCAGATGCTGGAGTCCAGGGCAACACGCAATAGTCATAGTCATAGTCATAGTCATAGTATTAGTCATACTTTATTGATCCCAGGGGAAATTGGTTTTCATTACAGTTGCACCATAAATAATAAATAGTAATAGAACCATAAATAGTTAAATAGTAATAGAAACATAGAAACATAGAAAATAGGTGCAGGAGTAGGCCATTCGGCCCTTTGAGCCTGCACCGCCATTTATTATGATCATGGCTGATCATCCAACTCAGAACCCCGCCCCAGTCTTCCCTCCATACCCCTTGACCCCCGTAGCCACAAGGGCCATATTTAACTCCCTCTTAAATATAGCCAATGAACTGGCCTCAACTGTTTCCTGTGGCAGAGAATTCCACAGATTCACCACTCTCTGTGTGAAGAAGTTTTTCCTAATCTCGGTCCTAAAAGGCTTCCCCTCTATCCTCAAACTGTGGCCCCTCGTTCTGGACTTCCCCAACATCGGGAACAATCTTCCTGCATCTAGCCTGTCCAATCCCTTTAGGATCTTATACGTTTCAATCAGATACCCCCTCAATCTTCTAAATTCCAACGAGTACAAGCCCAGTTCATCCAGTCTTTCTTCATATGAAAGTCCTGCCATCCCAGGAATCAATCTGGTGAACCTTCTTTGTACTCCCTCTATGGCAAGGATGTCTTTCCTCAGATTAGGGGACCAAAACTGCACACAATACTCCAGGTGTGGTCTCACCAAGGCCTTGTACAACTGCAGTAGTACCTCCCTGCTCCTGTACTCGAATCCTCTCGCTATAAATGCCAGCATACCATTCGCCTTTTTCACCGCCTGCTGTACCTGCATGCCCACTTTCAATGACTGGTGTATAATGACATCCAGGTCTCGTTGCACCTCCCCTTTTCCTAATCGGCCACCATTCAGATAATAATCTGTTTTCCTATTTTTGCCACCAAAGTGGATAACTTCACATTTATCCACATTAAATTGCATCTGCCATGAATTTGCCCACTCTCCCAACCTATCCAAGTCACCCTGAATCCTCTTAGCATCCTCCTCACAGCTAACACTGCCACCCAGCTTCGTGTCATCCGCAAACTTGGAGATGCTGCATTTAATTCCCTCATCCAAGTCATTAATATATATTGTAAACAACTGGGGTCCCAGCACTGAGCCTTGCGGTACCCCACTAGTCACCGCCTGCCATTCTGAAAAGGTCCCGTTTATTCCCACTCTTTGCTTCCTGTCTGCTAACCAACTCTCCACCCACACCAATACCTTACCCCCAATACCGTGTGCTATATGTAAGTTATGCCAGTAAATTATGAAATAAGTTCAGGACCGGCCTATTGGCTCAGGGTGTCTGACCATCTAAGGGAGGAGTTGTAAATTTTGATGGCCACAGGCAGGAATGACTTCCTATGACGCTCTGTGTTGCATCTCGGTGGAATGAGTCTCTGGCTGAATGTACTCCTGTGCCCAACTAGTACGTTACGTAGCGGATGGGAGACATTGTCCAAGATGGCATGCAACTTGGACAGCATCCTCTTTTCAGACACCACCGTCAGAGAGTCCAGTTCCATCCCCACAACACCACTGGCCTTACGAATGAGTTTGTTGATTCTGTTGGTGTCTACTACCCTCAGCCTGCTGCCCCAGCACACAACAGCATGATACCACTGGCCACCACAGACTCGTAGAACATCCTCAGCATCGTCCGGCAGATGTTAAAGGACCTCAGTCTCCTCAGGAAATAGAGACGGCTCTGACCCTTCTTGTAGACAGCCTCAGTGTTCTTTGACCAATCGGCAGGAGGAACTCAGTGGGTCAAGCAGCATCTGTGTGGGGGAGTGGGGTGGTGGTGGTAGGAAACTGACATTTCAGTCTGAAGCTGTCCCTAAGAACACTACCACCTTCACTGACTGAGAGTGTAATAAGTCACTGAGTAACTGGGGGGCTATGGGATCAGAGTTCTGTGCAGGTATGAGGCCCTAGTGTCAGTGACCTACCAGGTTTGTGAATTGACTAGACTAGAGTTTGAGGTCTTCATCCAGGATCCTCATTTATTGTCATCAGCGAATTCTGGGGCCAATGCTGAGGATCGAAGCCCTAAAGTCAATCAGAAATCTGGAAGTTTGCAAAAGCCTGCATCTGTGAGTCTGCAAGTCCACTGGAAAAGTTGAAGCCCAATGTCTGCCAATCCGCGAGTCCGCTGTAGGCTGAAGGAAGTGTGAACTGGGGTTGGAGGACTGTGAATGTGTGTGGGGAGGTGGGTGGAAAGGAGGAAGGGGGTTTGTTTTGGTGTTGTTGTTTTGTTGCTTATTGTGTGCTGCCTTGTAGAGTTCTGTGAAGCATTGTGGGCATGCTATGTTGACACCGGAATGTGTAGTGACACTTGTTAGATTGTGCTCATAACAATGCGTTTCACTGTACATGTGACAAATAAATAGATCTGAGTCTGACATCTGGAACATCGTCAATTTCATTCCTCCCACCAACGCTACTTGATTTCCTCCAGCAGATTGCGTGTTGTCCCTCAGATCATCTTTACATATTTCCCCTCTCATCTTAATCCTGAGTCCTCTAGTTCTAAAGATTTAAGTACTTTTTTTTAAAGGTTAAGCTTTATTTGTCACACGTACACACATTGAAACATTGAAATATGTTGGCCTTGCTTCAATGACCAACACAGTCCGAGCATTTGCTGGACGTACCCCTTATGTGTCGCCGTGCTTCTGCCGCAAACTTAGCATGCCTGCAACTCACTGACCTTAGCTGCAGGTCTTTGGAATGTAAGAGGAAATCCAAGCAGTCATGGGGAGAATGTACAGACCGCACTGGGAATTGAACCCGGGTCGCTAGTGCTGTAAAGTGTTATATTAACATGCTGGCTTCCTATTTATCTGCTGCTTCTGCATATTAGCTTTCAGTAATGCGTACAAAGGCATCCAAGTTCCTTTGAACAAGAATGCTCCCCTGTCTCTCACTATTTTAAAAATATTCAGCGCCTCTCTTCTTTATGCTGAAGTAGAACCCTGACGGGCAATCGCTAGCACTGTAACACATTGCACTGTCCACTACACCACCATGCAACTATCTCCAATACCATGCCTCCCAGTTCTAGGATCTCTTCAGACTGATCATCAGGGTCGACTTTAGGTTGTGAAATTTGTTGCCTTTGTGCGGGAGCACATTACAAGATGTAAACAATTACTACAAGTTACAATAAAAAGTACAATCAATAAATGGTGCAAAAGCAGACTAGTGAGGTAATGTTCATGAGTTCATGAACCTTTCAGAAATCTGATGGTGGAGGTACACGTGACAATAATAAACCAATTTGCCAATTTAGTATTTCCATTAGCTTGAAGCTCCTCGGTGGTCTCCAGGAGCTGCTGAACCACTATGGACTTGTTTGCTGATGATACTCCCATGGTGGTGGTAGGCAGGGCATTTGGAAGACCATGTGACATTATGGCACTTTCATAACGTTAAGTTGTCCTGTCATCCAAACATGGAGGCTTGCCTTTAATATGGAGGGAGTACTAAAGGTTAACTTGCAGATTTAATCATGGCAAGGAAGTCAATGCAAAGTTAGCATTCATTTCGAGGGGATTAGAATTTAAAAGCAAGAATGTAATGCAAAATATAGGAGATTCTGCAGATGCTGGAAATCTAGACTAACGCACACACAAAATGCTGGAGGAACTCAGCAGGTCAGACAGCATCCATGGAAATGAATAAACTGTTGATGTTTTGCACTGAGACCCTTTTTCAGGACTGGAAAGGAAGGGGGGAGATGCCAGAATAAAAAGATGGTGGTGGGGGGTGGGGAAGGACAATTTGCTAGAAAGTGATAAGTGAAGCTAGGGGGATGAGAAAGGTAACGGGCTGGAGAAGAAGGAATCTGATAGGAGAGGAGAGTGGACCACGGGATAATTGGAAGAAGGAGGGGCACCAGGGGGAGTGATCGGCAGGTGAGAGGGGGTAAGGGGCCAGAGTGAGGAACAGAAGAAGAGAGAAAAGGGAGGGAAAAATTTCCGGAAGGAGAAATTGATGTTCATGCCGTCAGGTTGAGGTTACCTAGATGGAATATGATGTATTTCTTGCCACACCAAGAGTGGACTCCTTGCAGCAAAAGAGGGGGCTATGGGCCAAAGTGTCTGAACGGAAAGAGGATAGGAATTAAAATGGTTGACCACCAGGAAGTTCTGCTTTTGGCAGATGGAGCAGAGGTGCTTGACAAAGCGGTCCCCCTAATGTAGAGGAGGCCACATCAGCAACACTGGATACAACAGACAATCCCAACAGATTCAAAGGTGAAGTATTTCCTCACTTGAGAGGACTGTTTAGGGCCCTGAATAGAGGTAAGGAAGGAGGTGAATGGTCCGGTGCAGCAATTCTGTAGCTTTCAAGTGTACAAGCCTGGAGGAGATTAGTGAGGAAGGACAAATGGACAAAGGAATCACAAAGGGAGTGATCCCTGTGGAAAGTGGGGGGGGGGGCAGGGTGAAGTAAAGATGTGTTGGTGTTAGGATCCCGTTATAGATGGTGGATGTTGAACAGAATTATGAGGAGGATGCGGTGGTAGGTAAGGTCAAAAGGAACTCTATCACTTTTGAGGCGGCAAGAAGGAAGATAAGGTGAGTGTGGATATCCGGGAAATGGAGGAGATGTGGGTGAGGGCGGCATTAATGGTGCAGGAAGGAAAATCCCATTCTTTGAGGAAGGGGGACATCTCTGATTTCCTGGAAAGATGCGCCGGAGATGAGGGAACTGAGAAAAGGAAATAGCATTTTTACATGAGACAGAGAGGGAAAAGGTGTAGTCAAGGTAGCCTTGGGAACTGGTAGGTTTATAAAAGATATCAGTAGACGCTTTGTCTCTTGAGATGGAGATAGAAAGATTGAGAAAGGGGAGAGCGTTGTCAGAAATGGATCAAATGAATTTAAGGGCAGGGTCAAAGTTGGAGGCAAAGTTGATGAAATTGACAAGGTCAGCATGGGAGTATGAAGCAGCACCAATTCAGACATCAATGTAATGCAGGAAGAGTTGGGGAACATTATCAGGGAAGGCTTGGAACATGGACTGTTTCACCTAGCCAATGAAAAGGCAAGCATACAATAACTAGGGCCCATGTGGGTGCTCAAGGCAACCCTCTGAGTTTGTAGAAACTGGGAGGAGCCAAAGGAGAAATTGTTGAGGGCGAGGACCAGTTCTGCCAGACGGAGGAGAGTGGTGGTGGAGGGTTATTGGTGACTTCTTTTGTTGAGATAGAAGTGGAGAAATTTAAGGCCTTCTTAATCGGGGATAGAAATGTTTTAAGACTGGACATCTATAGTGAAAATGAAGCATTCAGGGCCAGGGAATTGAAAGGTGTTGAGGAGATTACAAGCATGTGAATTGGTGTGGATGTATATATGGGAAGGCACTGAACCAAGGGGGATAGAATGGAGTCAAGGTATGCAGACACAAGTTTAGTAGGGCAGGAGTAGGCAGAGTCAATGGATCTACCTGGAAAGGCATGTTTGTAGGTTAAGGATGTAATGCTGAGGCATTGATCAGACTATGTTTGGAGTATTGTAAACAATTTTGGGCTGTTTATCTAAGAAAGGATGTGCTGGCATTCAAGAGAGTCCAGAAGAGGTTCATGAGAATGATCCCAGATTCACCATGACATCCAAAACTTTGATAAACTTCTATAGGTGTGTGGTGGAGAGTATATTGACTGGTTGCATCACAGCGTGGTATGGAAACGCCAAAGCCCTTGAACGGAAGATCCTATAAAAAGTAGTGGATACATGCTAGTCCATCATGGCTAAAGACCTCCCCACCACTGAGCACGTTACATGAAGCATTGTTGCAAGAAAGCAGGGACGCCTACTACCCAGGTCATGCTCCATTCTCACTGCTGTAATCGGGAAGAAGCTACAGGGCCTCAAGACTCCCAGCACAAGGTTCAGGAACAGTTATTACCCCTCAACCATCAGACTCTTGAACCAAAGGGGTTAACCTCTCTCAACTTCACTTGCCCCATCATTGAAATGTTTCCACAATCCTTGGACTCACTTTCAAGAACTCCTCTTCTCTTGATATTTATTGTTTATTTATTTATCATTATTAATTCTTTCATTTTGTATTTGCACAGTCTGTTGTCCTTTGCAAACTGGTTGAATGCCCAAGTTGGTGCAGTCTTTCAATGATTCTATTATGATTATTATTCTATTACGGATTTATTGAGTACGCCTTCAAGAAAATGAATCTCAGGATCGTAAATGGTGACATACATGTACCTTGATAATAACTTTACTTTGAATGTAGAACTTTGAAGAGCATTTGATGGCTCTGTGCCTATACTTGCTGGAATTTAGAAGAATTGTGGGTGTATCTCTTTGAAACCTATTAACTATTGAAAGGCCCAGAGAGAGTAGATATACAGAGGTTGCTTCTTTATTGGGAGAGTCTAAGACCAGAGGGAGCAGCCTCAGAATGGAAGGATGTCCCTTTAGAACAGGGATAAGGAGGAATTTCTTTACCCAGTGGGTGATGAATTTTGTGGAATTTGGCTTCGGAGGTTGATAGGTTGATTGATTAGTAAGGGTGCCAAATGTTATGGGGGGGGGGACGGTAGGAGAATGGGGTTAGGAAGGATAATAAATCAGTCATGATGGAAAAATGGAGCTGTATTGTGGGGCCAAATGACCTAATTCTGCTTCTGTCTGATGGGACATTCCCCACTGCTTGTGTTGTAGAAGTTAGCGGTTTCTAGAGCAATGATAACTGTGATGAGAGATGAAGGTGTGGGGTGGAAGTGTGGGGATAGGATCACTGTAAAAATCCTCTGCTTCATTCAGACCTCAGCTATCTTAGTCTCTGACTCAAACACAACAGCCCTGCATCAGAAACTCATCTGCCATGCAGACACGGTCGCTGCCTTGAGGCCACAGTCACCTCCATAACCAGACTCCATACTGACAGTGGTCCGTCCTAATGGGAGAGAGATTAATGAAACCAGCTACGGCTCACAACGATGCTTGGCAAATGCATTCAGAATAACAGGGTCTCTCCAAAGGCTCAGCGAGGGGGGAGGTGTAGGATTTAATTAATAGAACCCAGCTGGGGAGAGTCACTGTGGATCCCATATCAGGCCACGAGCAAGACTGAATCCACAGGGAGGGGAGGATGATGTATTGCGCTGTACAGATGTGGTTATACATCATGTTGATTAGTTGCCGGGAGCTTTGATGAAACCAGGCATGTTGGCATTTTAGTTTGGCTAACTGTTTATCTTTTATCCAAGGCTTACCCTCACCGTGCCCAGACTGGCTGGCAACCATTTCGCCCAAATAACTGAAAATAACATGTTTATTTTCTCATGGTGTCATCAGCTGAGGGAGTGAATAACAGAAGTGAGGGACTGGTTTTTACAGAACCCAGTGCTCTTCATTTGCAAGGAGTTATTAGTTTTAATATTTTTGCTTGTAACGTCACAGAGGATTCAAACTGGTTCCAACTCAGTTCCTTACACTCACTTCATAGGGTTTACCTGGTCAGGAATGGGAATAATCACAGTAACCTAGCAGTTACTGTAATGCTGTCACAGCCCCAGTGATCAGCGATCGGGGTTCAATTCCCGCCGCTCTCTGTATGGAGCTTGTATGCTCTCCCTGTGATTATTTGGGTTTCCTTCGGGTGCTGTGGATCCCTCCTACATTCCAAAGACATACGAGTTAGTAGGTTAATTGGTCACGAGGGTGTAATTGGGCCTCGCAGCCTCGCTGGGATGGACGGGTCTGTTACCGTGCTTTATCACTAATTAAAAATAAAAAAACACTTTTCACTGTATCTTTATACCTGGATATCTGTGATGCTGCTGAACCAATATCAATACTAAAAGTGCTTCCATTTTGACAGGACCACAGTGATGTATGGAGGGATCTTGGGATTCAAGTTCAGAGCTTCTAATTGGTATTAACGCAAGTCCATAGTGTGATAATGAAGGTGTGGGCTTGCTTACCTTTATTGGTCAGGGTATTGAGTGTAAGAGTCAGGGAGTCATGTTGCAGCTGCGTAACATTGTGGTTTAGCCGCATTTGGAGTATTGTATTCAGTTCTAGTTGCCCCCTTACTGGAAGGATGTAGAAGCTTTGGAGAGGGTACAGAAGAAGTTTACTGGGATGCTCCCTGGATTAGAGATTATTCGTTGTGAAGAAATGCTAGACAAAGTGGATTGTTTTCTCTAGAGCATCAGAGATTGAGGGAAGACTTGATAGAAGTTTATAAAACTGTAAGAGGCTCAGAGAGGGTAGATAGTCAGAGAGGAGACACAGAAGACTGGAAATGCTGGAATCTGGAGTAACAAACGATCTGCTGAAGGAACTCAGTGCACCTCAGGTAGACTGGAGGACTCAATCTCTTTCCTAGGGTAAACATGTCAAATGTTAGGGGGCACAGCTTTAAGATTTAAGGGGGAAAGTATAAGGGAGATGGGAAGGAGAAGTTAGAGAGTGGTGGGTGCCAGGGTTTGTGGTGAAAGCAGATGCGATATTAACATTTAGGAGTCTTTTAGCCAGACATATGAACATGAGCATATGAATAACTGGAAAATGTAATCAGTCAGAATGTTACAGTAAATGAACATTAATAAATACAATGACAAATGCTGAAAACTCAAAATAAAATAGAGAATGGAGGGATGTGGATCATGTGCAGGCAGATAGATTTAGAACATAGAACATAGAACAGTACAGAACTGTACAGCCCCTTTGGTTCACAAAACTGTGCTAATCTTTTAACCAATTCTAAAACCAATCTAACCCTTCCCTCCCACATAACCTCCATTTTTCTATCATCCATGTACCTGTCTAAGAGTCTCATAAATGTTCCTAACGCAGCTGCCTCTACCACCACCCCTGGCAATATGTTCCACGATCCCACCATTCTGTGTAAAAATCCTTTTGGCAATGAAGAAATTAAAATATGGAAGGAAGCATCAAGCTCGAGTGGGTCAAGGAGAGCAGAAGAGGACAGACCAGGCGTCTTTGTTCTTGCCATATGCTTAAACAAATGGAGGCTGCCATTTTGAGAAGCTGCTCAGTAGCCTCCATATTGTGAACTGATTGATGCTTTGGAATAACTTAATTAGAGCAACTGAATGTGGACACAAAAAGTTTCTGCTATTGATCTGCTAAAACTGAGAACATTCTCAGATAAGCTATTTATTGTATACAATGACAGGTTTGCAGAAGTAATCTCATTACCTTGACTCAGTGTCTGGGTGACCTGGTTTAACTGATTTGAAGCAGAGTTGAATGGACCAAGAGAAGTCACCGAAGGTATGAAGTTATGTAGCCCTTGGACTACATCCAATAAAGTGCGAGTCTGATCCAATAGGAATCTGACCCAGATCAGTCAAATGACTTCGAGCCAATGAGATTGAAATGCATCATTTGAACTGATGAGGAAGGACTAAAAGATTGAAGGGCTTCAAATGCAAACTGGTGAGACTCTGGAGGCTAACTATTGCAAGGAAGAACCCTCGCATGTCAAGGGCTGGAAGAAAAGGATCAATTGTCTGATCAACAGGAGGTCTATTTCGGTGTTATAAAGTGGAGAAGTAGCCTGAGTGAGTACTAGTATGAGGGAACAGTAGAATTTATGTCTTAATTTGTTGGCCTAGGGTCAACATAGTTATGTTGTTATTTGTGCAGGGACAATAAAGTGCGAGCCTGATTAATTACGAGTTGTGTAACCTGGAACAGTTGTTAATGGGTCAATGATCCTACCTCTTACACTCCACCCCCTCTGAACTTCCCTCCAATTATCAGTAGTCTAAAGCTTTCCTCCTCATCATCCACCCACAAATGGATTGTTTGCTGTAGTGTTACGTCTGTGCAAGCAAACCTGTTCTCTTCAGCCCTGGTCACTGTGAGGCAAAGTAGGGATTAAGTTATACACTGAAAGTAAAATAAAATAGTTCTCTAGCTCTACCCTCACACAGAAAACTCAGCAATAAAAATGGCTTTGTGTCAAAGTCAAAGTCAAGTTTGTCATCTGCACAAGTATATGCATGCCTAAGTGCAATGAAAAACTTACTTGTAGCACCATCACATGTAAGCACCATTCCCAAGAAAAACATTAATTATACACAATTTTTACAAGTGAGAGCATGGTTAGAATAAAAAGGTGCCCATTTTAGTACAAAGTTTTGCTATACCAAGGAAGTGAATAGAATTGGTTCAAGAACCGAATGGTTGTAGGGATGTAGTTGCTTTTGAACCTGGTTGTGTTGGACTTAGGCTTTTGTACCTCCTGTTTGATGCCGGTCACAAGAAAAGGTAATGGACCAATGTGAATGCGCTTTCGTTCAGTGAATGTTGTACTTGGATGATAATCACCGAGTTTTTCAGGGGGTTGCTGAAGAGTGCTATTAGGAAAAGCTGGGAAGTGTCTCCGATTTATCCATGAAACGGTGGTCCATTGACAATGAGCAGAGGGGGTGAGAGGTCAAGGGAACTTGGAGATACTGACACACTCCAGTGTTTATATTGAAGAAGCCCTCACAATCCAGGGATAATCAAATAAATGCCAAAACCAGAGTAATTTTTGACATATTCCTTGGGCAGTTCATTAAATGCTATCATATTCCAGAGAGTAACATCCAAAGCTTGACATATTCTGGGGAACCCTTTGTTGGTGACACATTCAAGTACAACTCAGAAAATATGGGCACACTCTGGGGATTTGCCCTGTAGAGGCAAATTCATCCCAGGGAGCTCCCTCTTAGTGCTAAAACACCCAACAAAATATTTCCACAACACATGGACAGCCTCGTAAGTACTGATATACTCTAGGAAGACTCCTTTTTTGTACTGACACAATTTCCCTATGTCCTGTAAGTAATGGCAAACTCCTGTGATTAACATTGGCACAATCTAGGGAACGCCATGCTAATAATGACATATTGCAGGAATTACACTATTAACAGTTACGCAAGCCAAGTTATAGCCTGCATGTAAAAACTGACACACTCCAGGGGCCCCCTGTAACAAATGATGTACTCCAGGGAACAGCATTCCAGGTATAATTATACATTTCAGGTATAATTCAATACATACTACCATACCATCTCCAAGTACTGATACACTGAAAAGAATGACTACACATTGTAGGGAGAGACAAGGTACAGGGATCAGGCCACAAAAACCAACGTACTCCAGATCATATTTACCCCACATAGACTGAGACATATCAGCGAGGGAGCGCTACAAGTGCTGAGAGCATATTCAGACAAACCAAGCATTATCCTGCGAATGTAGACACACTTCAGACACTGGAACCTTCCTGGGATTATTCTGTAAATCCTGACTCACTCCAGGAGAGTAATGGCTGTAAATGTGTCTACATAGCAAACAGGACCCACAATAAGTAATAACACAATCCACTGTAAATACCGATACACTCCAGGGATTACTCTAAGTACCAAACACAAGAGATACTTCAAGTGCAAGTTCAAGGTCAGGATTATTGTCATTCAACTGTATGCATGCATGCCTCCAAAAGAAATAATGTTATTTCAGATCAAGATGCACAACAGTATATATACACACTCAGTGACACTTTATTAGGTACAGGAGATACCTATTGTATGTTCGTGGTCTTCTGCTGCTGCAGCCCATCCATTCAACATTCAACGTGTTGTGTATTCAGAGGTGCTGTTCTGCCCACCACTGCTGTAAAGCATGGTTATTTGAGTTACTGTCACCTTCCTGTCAGCTTAAACTTGAATGGACATTCTCCTCTGACCTGTCTCATTGACAATGCGTTTTTGCCAACTGATCACTGGGCGTTTTTAGGTAATCGCACTATTCTCTAAAACTGTAGAGACAGTTGTGCATGAAAACCCCGATCAGCGGTTTCTGCGCTACTCAACCAACCCCAGCTTCTTCTTTTTAAGCCCATCACCCCTGCTGGGGCAAAAGCTGCTGATAGTCGCTCGCCAGAGTCCTCAGTCCCGAGCCATTCTTTCATGTTGTTTCCAGGTGCAGCCTATCTTCTTTGTGTATCCATCCTCTCCCAGGGAGGAGGCCTTAGGAACTTCAGTTGGCCTTTCTATATCTCTGGGTTTTTTTATGGGATGGAGTTGCTTTCCCCATGCCCAATCCTCCTCCTTTCACAGCCGGACTCGGGACCATCTATGGAAGAGTTAACCAACCCCGTCTTGCACAAATAATTATTCCACAGTCTAAGTCACCTAGATCACATTTCTTCCCCATTCTGATGTACGGTCTGAACAACAACTGAATCTCTTGACCATGTCTGCGTGCTTTATGCATTGAGTTGCTGCCACGTGATTGGCTGATTAGGTATTTGCATTAATGAGCAGCTGTACAGGTGTACTTAGTAAAGTGACTACTGAGTGTAAGTCACACACAAAACATAAAGTAATATTATTCAAATAAATTAACAAATAATAAAATGCATTCTACAAGACTGAAATTTAGAATAAAGTAAATTTACAACACAAGTTAAAAAGTAAACAGTACAAAACTACTGACAGTTCATATGTGATAAGACTTGGGCAATGGCAGGGAGTTCAGTAGTCTCTCTTTTGAGCAATGCACATTTAGTGCTAGAGGAACTCAACAAGTCAGGCAGCATCTATGAAGGGGAATAAACAGTTGACGTTTCAGGCTGAGACTCTGCAGGCACAGGTAGGTGAGACTTGAACTAGGGGACATAACCAAAGATTTAGGATAGAGATGAGGAGAAACTGCTTTTCCCAGAGAGTGGCGAATATGTGGAATTCTCCACCCAGGGAGGCGATAAAGGCTACCACATTAAATATATTTAAGACCTTGCTAGATAGATTTTCACAGAGCAGGGGAATTAAGGGATGTGGGGAAAAGGCAGGTAGGTAGAACAGAGTCCACGGCCAGATCAGCCATGATCTTATTGAATGGTGGAGCAGGCTCAATGGGCTGAAAAGTCTACTTCTGCTTGTACAGGTAGATCTTATTTTATTTTTCTTATGACTTATATGCTTTATTTTTTTAAAAGATCCAACACTGTATCCTTTTTTAATCTCAAAATTCTTTAACTAATTAGTATGCTCCAAGTACTCATTTATAACCTCACCAACAGCCTCAGCCTCCAATCACATTCCCTCCTTTATCCTTGAGTGGTCCTACCCACTCCAAGTCGTTGTCTTGCTCTAATTGTATGCACAGAATGCCTCTGGATTGTTTTCAATACCACTTGCCTGGTAGGATTAAAGGGAATCCAAGGCATTCTATACTTACACTTGTGGTCGCCAGATTGTTAAATGGGAATAGAAACCCTGAGACCATAAGACCATAAGACATAAGAGTAGAATTAGGCCTTCTGGTCCATTGAGTCTGCGCTGCCATTTCATCATGGCTAATTTACTATCCCTCCCAAACCCATTCCCCTCCCTTCTCCCCGTATCCTTTGACCCCCTTACTAATCGAGTATCAACTTCTGTTTTAAATGTACCCAATAACTTGGCCACCACAGCCATTCATGGAAATGAATTCCACAGATTCACCACCATCTGACTAAGAAACTCCTTCTCATCTCTGTTCTCTGTAAAGGGGTATCTTTGTACTCTGAGGTTGTGTTCTCTGGTCCAGAAAGACTGGGGTTTGAGAGTTACAGGAGCAGCACAGAGGAGGAGGTGAGGTCCAGAGTAGATCAGCCAGCATAATATTCAACAACCAGGCAGGTGTGAGGATCCTGGGGGTTCCTCTGCCTTTGATTTACTTGTGCTTTTCTCGTGTTCTTGAGATGCCAGTGCTGAGTCTTCTACGCTCTGATGGGGACATCCTTGAATTCCAGAGATCTGTGTGAATCAGGTCAGGAACTTAGCATTATTATCTTGCATGATTCATTCTTTCTTAGTTGACGGTGATGCTGGAGGAGTACAATACTTCAGCATCCCATTCAGAAGCTGAATTAATGCAAAGGTAGTCTTTGGGCTTAACACTGCAAGCCCACAGACGTCTCTGAGAGAGCTCTACAACTGAAGTATTCTGCATAAAAAATCCCAACAGCTTGTTTTCAAAGTTCTGACACAGTACAGCTTACATCCAATGACAACTCGAAGTTCTTTAACGAGGACGTGTTTGGGTCAAGAGTCCTGGAGACAGAGTGGGATTGATTTTAAAGAGATTCTGATAGTCAGGAGTGTCACTTTGAGGCATGTGTGTAAATTTATCTTTGGAACAATTTGAAATATCACAGAGTAGTTGTCAAGATCTATCAGCTTCAAGCTTCATCCTCCTACCAGTAAACCGATCTTCTTCGAGCTTGAGAAGTTTTTACCCCCAATTAAAATTGGATAAAAAGATGATCATTAACGTTACAATAGTGGGTGACATGATACCATGTCACCCACTATTGTAACGTTAATGATCATCTTTAAGTAGTTAACATAACGCCATTACAACGTCAGTGATTCGGGTTCAGTTCCTGCCGCCACCTGTAAGGAGTTTATACGTTCTATCTGTGACTGAGTGGGTTTCCTCCCACCTTCCAAAGATATACAAGTCAGGAGAAGTTAGTAAGCCATGGGCATGCTATGTTGGTGCCAGAAGCAGGCTGCTCCTTGGACTGTGTATCATTATCAACCTGGGGTTGATAATAATAAAGGCATCCGTTAGTTTTGAGAGATCATGGATTTGCACCTGGAAAGTCTTCACTCTCCAGGGTGCAGGCCTGGGCAAGGTTGTATGGAAGACCAGCAGTCGCCCATACTGGAAGTCTCCCCTCTCCACGACACCAATGTTGTCCAAGGGAAGGGCATTAGGATCCATACAACTTGGCACCAGTGTCATCGCAGAGCAATGTGTGATTAAGTGCCTTGCTCAAGGACACAACACGTTGCCTCGGCTGGGGCTCGAACTCACGACCTTCAGGTCGCTAGTCCAATGCCTTAACCACTTAGCCACGTGCCCTGGGGTTGATATCTGCCAATATATGTAAGGAGTTCTCCTCTTGGCCACGTAAGTTTTCTTTGGGTGCTTCGGTTTCCTCCCACGTTCCATAGATATACGGGTTAGTAGGTTCCTTGGTCACATGGGTGTAATTGGGCAGCTGGAAGGGCCTGTGGCCATGCTGTATAATTATATAGGCATCCGCTAGCCTCATGAGACCATGGATTTGTGCCTTGGAAGGTTCCCAGGGCGCAGGCCTGGGCAAGGTTGTATGGAAGATCAGCAGTTGCCAATGCTGCAAGTCTCCCCTCTCCACGCCACCGATGTTGTCCAAGGGAAGGGCATTAGGACCCATACAGCTTGGCACCGGTGACGTCGCAGAGCATTGTGAGAGCATTGCAGAGCTCAAGGACACACACGCTGCCCCAGCCAAGGCTCGAACTGGTGACCTTCAAGTCACTAGACGAATGCCTTAACCACATGGCCGCATGCCAACACAATGCTGCATCATATTGCAAATAAACTGAAAAATTAAAGGACCAATACTGGGCAAGTAAACAACATGGTGTTACTCAATACTAGATAGCTGACAGAACATTAGTCTCTCTCAGTGCCACACACATATGAAGCATGAAAGAAAAATCTTGGCTGAAGGAAGATGTCAAGAGGAGATTGAAAGGTTGGCATAACATTGTGGGCCAAAGGCTTGTACTGTGCTGTACTCTTCTATGTTCTATGTCAGGAAATGGAGGTGTGGGCACAGAAGAGACAGGTGGAATTGAATCCGGAGACAGGTTCGATAATATGTCAGGTAGGGAAATAACTGATAAATGGTAGAATTCTGAGAGAGTGTATGGATCAAGGGAGTGATTTTGGAGAACTTCTCCAAGAATACCTGAGGGTAGCAGAACAGAGTTTACTTTTATTTTCATTTAACGATACAGCATGGTAACAGGCCTTCTGGCCCAATGAGGCCATGCCGCCCATTTACATGCATGTGGCTAACTATCCCTCCAGCCTCTATACCTTTGGAAACTGGAACTCTCTCTGTTTATTTTATATATATTTCTTACTGTAACTATAGTAATCTTCTTTGTCTTGCACTGTACTGAAGCCACAAAACTACAAATTTCACCACATAAAGTCCATCAATGATAATAAACCTGAATCACTTGCCAGAGGAGGCCAAGACTGAAGGTGGCATCATCAGACTGTGCTCCCAATTTATCAATGTGGTCTTCCTCCATTTATCCAGAGGATGCTGGTGGTGGAGGGTATGTACTGTACACTCAGTGAACACTTTACAGGAAGACGTACCTCCTGTATCTAATAAAGTGACCACTGAGTGTATGTTCATGGTTTCTGCTGCTGTAGCCCATCCACTTCAAGGTTCAACGTGTTGTGCAGAGTTCAGAGAAGCTCTTCTGCACACCACTGTTAACACATGGTTAGTTAAGTTACTGTTGCCTTCTTGTCAGCCTGAACCCGGCTGGCCTCTGAACTTCCTACTTAACAAGGTGTTTTCGCCCACAGAATTGCCACTCACTAAATTTTTGTTTTGTTTTTCACACTATTCTCTGTAACCTCTCAAGACTGTTTTGTGTGAAAATCCAAGGAGATCAGTGGTTTTGAGATACTCAAACCACCCTGTCTGGCACCAACAATCATTCCACGGTCAAAGTCACTTGGATCATTATTCTTTCCCATTCTGATGTTTGGTCTGAACAACTGAACTTCTTGACCATGTCTGCATGCTTTTATGCATTGAGTTGCTGACACATGATTGGCTGATTAGATATTTGCATTAATGAGCAAATATACAGGTGTGTCTTATCAAGTGGACACAGCGTATATTGATGGTGGGAAATAGAGACCAAATCAAAGGGTCCTCCTGCCTCAGATTGGGGTGAGTTTCTTGTGTTAGAGCTACATTCAACCCAGCAGGTGAGAACTCCTGCAGTGATGTCCTGGGGTTAGATGAAATATAAGACCATAAGATATGGGAGCAATAATTAGGCCATTTGTTCCATCAAGTCTGCTCCATCATTTCATCATGGATGATTTATTATTCCTCTCAACCCCATTCTCCTGCCATCACACAATTTCTGTCCTTTGATGACCTTACTAATCAAGAACCTATCAACCTCTGCTTTAAATATCTTCCACTGACTTGTCTTTCACCACCATCAGTGGCAATGAATTCTACAGATTCACCATCCTCGAGCTAAAGAAGTTTCTCTTAATTTCTGTTCTTAAAGGGATGTCTTTCTATTCTGAGGCTGTGCCCTTTGGTCCTAGACTCCCCCACTATATGAAGCATCCTCTCCACGTCCTCTCTGACTAGGCTTTCAATATTCGATAGGTTTCAATGAGGTCCATCACTCATTCTTCTAAACTTCAGTGAGTACAGGACCGAAGCCATCAAATGCCCCTCTGGACCCTCTCCAATGCCAACACAGTCCTTCTTAGATAAGGGGCCCCAAACTGCCAAAACTATTAAAAAAAAGTTGAGCAGTTAAGGAACAAATATGCCAAATAATGTTTTCAAATGTCCACCATCGATAAAAAGTCAATGTGACTTTTCCACAGGCTTATTTTTCTTGCCCAAACCTCAGGCACAAATTTTGAAGTCTGCCCCATAGTCTAGATGTGAATGACTGATGTTAATTACTTACCCAGATTATCTAAGTAGCTGAAGTTAAATTCACAGCTGGAATTTGAACATGTCTCTGGATCAATATCTTAGCCGTCTGGATCCTAGACAATTCACAAGAGCATGTCAAATGAGGATAGGTTGAGTGAGCTAGAACTTTTCTCTATGTAACAAAGGAGCATGAGAGGTGACTTGGTAGGGATGTACAAGATGATAAGACGACAGATAGAGTGGACAGCTTGAGACTTTTTCCCAAGGTGGAAATGGTTAATTTTAAAGTGATTGGAGGAAGGTACGGGTAAGTGGGGGGGATATTCAGTGATATGTTCTTTACACAAAAAATGGTGGGTACCAAGGATGATAGTAGAGGCAGATACATTAGAGACATTTAAGAGAATCCTAGATAGGCACATGGATAATTAAAAAATGGAAGGGTTAGATTGACCTTGGAATAGGATAACATGTCAGCACAACACTGTGGGCTAAATGGCCTGTACTGGGCTGTCCTGTCCTACGTTCTCTGGTGCTTGGCAACTTTGGGCTTGTACTCACTGGAATTTAGAAGAATGTTGGGGGGGGTGGGTGTGGTGGTGGATCTCATTGAAACCTACCAAATGTTGAAGGAATAGATAAGGTGGATGTGGAGAGGATGCTTTCTATGGTGGGAGTGTCTAGAACTAGAGGGAACAGTCTCAAAATTGAGGGGCAACCTTTTAGAACAAACGTAAGGAGGAATTTTTTTAGCCAGAGAGAAGTGAATCTGTGGAATGCTCTGCCACAGACAGCTGTGGAAGACAAGACCATGAGTATATTTAAAGTGAAGATTGATAGTTTACTGAATGGTCAGAGCATCAAGTTTTATGGTGAAAAGGCAAGTGAGTGGGATCTCGGATCAGCCATGATGGAATGGCGGTGCTGACTCGATGGGCTGAATGGACTAATTCTGCTCCTGTGTTTTATGGTCTTTGATGGTGAGAGACTCTTGCTTTTAGCACAGGATCTAGGTTCATAACAAGGGGTTTATGAAGACAAGTATCTTCTCTGTGCTGATCAACTGGCTAGAGTTTTCACTGATATCTTTAATGGCTTACTTCAGCAGTCTGAGGAACCCACCTGCTTCAACAGGCCTCAATCATACCAGTGCTTAAGAACAAGATAACCTGCCTGAATAACTATTGTCCAGTTGCACTTACATCCACTGTGATGAAGTGATTTGAGAGGCTGGTGAAACACATCAACTGCTGCCCAAGAATGTTCTTGATACTTAATAGTTATTTATTTATTGCTTATTCAGTATCATTATTTTATATTTCTCTTTTGTATCTACACAGTTGTTTGTGTTTTGCACATTGGTTGTTTGTCCACCCTGTTGGATGGGGTCTTTCACTGATCCCATTGTGGTTTGTGGCTTTACTGACTATGCCCGCACAAATGAATCTCAGGGTTGTATATAGGAACATATATGTACTTTGATAACAAATTTACTTTGAACTTTATTATTATTGTAAAACCTGAGGTACGGTCATAGCCAAGACCACTCATTTCTCAATTGCTAGGAACTTTTGCACTATTCTAGTGGTGTTCAGTATTATGGCTTTCTGGAGATTTACATATATACTGCTGTGTTGGCCTGCTTGCTCTATTGTGTAGTGACTTGGGATGATACCAGTTGTAGATATTACTATTGGGACAGGGTATACCCTGTTCATGTTTCATAGTCTTTCAATTTCTTTTAATTCAGCATAATTCTGGTGCTTTTCACTTATCAATTTCTGTATGTTATGTGGGTTTGGAATGGCTATATATATATAAACATACACACACACACACACACACACACACACACAGACACACATATATATATGAAGTAAGATGTTCTTGCTTTTTTATCCTGTAATATTATATACAGGTGGTTATTATAGATTGCCCTATCTGTAATAACAGATCAGTTGTAATATAATTTGTGGCACTGGTATTCTGACTCTAAAACTGGATCAGGCTTGTATTTATAGTAAAGTATGGTGTCTTTTATGAGTTTGTATTTTAAAGCAAGATTTTGATGAATGATGTGGCACATGGAATGCCAACCTCCTCCTCCTGGGCAGGAAACAGTGGAGGTTGGTAGCCAAGGCAGCACTCGAAGAGGACAGACCAGTGAATGAGGACTGATGAGAATTTATGCTGTACTCAGCCCAGGGTAGCTGCTGACTCCACGCGGAGGGGTTCTGGGAGACCAGATACTGCAATACAGTCTTTAACTGTTGGTTGGCCCGCTCGGTCTGGCCATTGGTCTGTGGGCAGAATCCTGAAGACAGACTCATGGAGGCACACAGAAGATTACAGAATGCCCTCCAGAAGCTGGATGTGAATTGAGAGCCCCTGTCTGATACAACATCTACAGGTAAACCATGTAATTTAAAAACATGCAGTACTAGTAATTTGGCTGTTTCTTTGGCCGAGGGGGGTTTAGGTAAAGGAATGAAGTGTACAGACTTGGAGAAACGATCAACTACTGTGAGAATGGTGGTATTACCATCTGATGGGGGAAGACTGGTGACAAAATCCAGGGCAATGTGGGACCAGGGTCTTTTGGGTACAGACAAGGGTTGTAACAGATCAGCAGGTGACCGGTTAAAGTTCTTGCCCTGAGCACAGACCGAGCAGGCTGAGACAAATTTGTGGATGTCATCTCCCATGGAGGGGTCATCTCCCATGGATGAAGGCCTGAGTGTGCTTGGTTCCAAGGTGACAGGATAATCGGGAAGAATGACCCCACTGCAATACCCGTGAGCGGACAGAGCTGGGAACGTTAACATGGTTAGTGGGGCATTGCCTAAGGGCTGCCTCATTCTGTTGAACAGCTTGCACCATGGCTTCAATGTCCCTTTGCGCTGCACCCATGAGACAGTGATCAAGAAGGATGACACTAGGAATCTTAGGAGTTGCAGAGGGAGGAAATCTTCGGGAGAAGGCATCATGTTTTCCATTCTTGGAACCGGGGTGGAAGAACAGAGTAAAATTGAATCTTGAGAAAAATGGACCAACGAGCTTGACGGGAGTTGAGATGCTTGGCCGTACGGATATATTTCAGACTCTTTTGATCAGTCCAGACTAAGAATGGCACCTTTGCTCCCTCCAGCCAATGCCTCCACTCCTCCAGAACTAGCTTCACAGCCGGCAGCTCCCGGTTTCCGACATCGTAATTCCACTCCGTGGGAGTGAGGTGGTGAGAGAAGAAGGCGCAGGGATGTACCTTCTCATCCATGGCCGAGTGCTGAGGGAGAACAGCTCCTACACCAATGTCAGACGCATCACCCCCACAATGAACTGCCGGTCGGTGTCAGGTTGAATCAGGATGGGGGCAGAGGTGAAACGTTCCTTCAGGTCAGAGAATGCTTTTTCAGCAACAGAGGACAAGGAGAATCTGACAGCCGATGAGGTAAGAGCAGTGAGTGGTGTGGCCAGTGTACTGATGAAGCGACAATAGAAGTTAGCAAAGCACAAGAAGCGTTGCAATTCCCGACAGGTCGAGGGTTGGGGCCATTCGACCACTGCCTTGACCTTCTGTCGGTCCATCTGAATGGAACTGCCTGAAATTACATACCCCAGGAAGGAGACGATATTGCGATGAAACTCACATTTCTCAGCCTTCACAAAGAGCTGATTTTCCAGAAGGCGCTGGAGAACTCTGCAGATATGACCTGTGTCTTCAGTAAGGGACGTAGAAAAAAAAAATCAAAATGTCGTAGAGATACACAAAAACAAATTGGTTCAGCATGTCTCTGAGAACATCCTTTACCAGGGCTTGGAAGACAGCGGGGGCATTGGTGAAACCGAATGGCATGACCGGATACTCATAATGGCTTGAGGTGGTGTTGAAGGCAGCCTTCCACTTGTTCCCTTTGCAGATGCGGACAAGATGGTAGGCGTTACGGAGATCAAGCTTGGTGAAAACTGAGGCTCCTTGTAGTAGTTCAAATGCCGAGGTTATGAATAGAAGAGGGCAATTGTCCTTAACAGCAACTTCATGCGGTCCCCGGTAATCAATGCATGGACACAAAGAGCCATCCTTCTTTTCAAAGAAAAGAAAATGGCACCAGCAGGGGAGGAAGACGGCCGGATAGTGCCTACAGCCAGAGACTCTTGAATGTACTTACTCATGGCTTCTGTGTCAGGTACGGATAGGGAGTACAGGTGGCCTCTTGGGAGAGATGTGCCAGGCAAGAGGTCAATGGCACGATCATATGGACGATGAGGCGGCAGGGAAGTGGTGCAGGACTTGCTGAACACAGCCTTGAGGTCCATGTATTCAGGAGGAATGGTACTAAGGTCTGGAAATTCCTCGGGGGATCTGGGCTTGGAGACATGGGGATCTGAGCATGGCGGAGGCAGTGGGAGTGACAGAATGGGCTCCAGCCTACAATCTTGCGACTGAGCCGGTCAATGTTGCGGTTGTGTCTGACTAACCAGGGATGGCCCAGGACAATGGGAGCTTGAGGAGAGTTAGTGACATAAAGGGTTAACTGTTCGTGATGGTTGCTGGATAAACTGAGACTCACCGGGGCCGTGACAGGGGTGATGTTAGCCAGTCTCTGACCGTTCAAGGCGTGGCCATTAATGGTGACTGGAGAGCAGACGTTGGTAATCCCCACTGGGCAGCCAAGCTGGAATCGATAAAACACCCCTCCGCACCAGAATCAACCAAGATGGAGACGACTCGCCATTGGACGCTCCACTCCAGAGAAGCAGGCATGAAGGGAGTGGTGTCGAGGAGGGCCGGACAGGGGTCACGCTCACCAGTACTCCTTGTCCTACTGGTGAGCGCTTGGCTTTTACTGGGCAGGTGGAGATGAAATGGCCTGGTTGGCCACAGCACAGCCAGAAGCGGGTACTGATCCTTTTTTGTCTTTCTGTCGGCGTCAGGCGGGTACAGTCAACATGCATAGCCTGGGGCTCTGGAATGTGAATTGTAGATAAAGGCAAACGGCAAGGTAATGTAGACTGATGAGGAGCTTGGAACTCACCCAGTGCCCCCAGGGACCCTCTGGAACCCCTCCCTCTGCAGCACTGCTGATGGCAAACATCAATATGGATGGCCAAATCCATCAAAGGTGGCAGGAAGGTCCTGGGTGACCAGCTCATCTTTGATGTCTTCAGAGATGCCGTTCAGGAAGGTGTCGTACTGTGCCTCCGAGTTCCAGCCGCTGGAGGTGGTTAGGGTCCAGAACTCGATGACATAATCCGACACAGATCTGCACCCCTGGTGCATGTGCAGCATTTCACGGGCAGCCTCTCTCCCATGTTTGGAGCGATCAAACACTTTTCTCATCTCCTCAGAAAATAACTGAAAGCTGATGCAGAAAGGGGAGCCTGCCTCCCAGATGGCTGTTCCCCATTCTCTCGCCCGACCGGACAGTTGGGTGATGATGTAGGCTACCTTGGCTCGATCAGTCGGAAATGTTGTTGGTTGTAATTCAAAAATGAGGGTGCACTGGGAAAGAAAAGAGCGGAGCACGGCAGTTACCAGGCTCACCCGAGTACTTTGCTGGAGGAGACAGACAGGACTCTTGGATGGGAAGAGTGAGCAAGAACATGGAGCACGGGGCAGAAGATGCAGTCGCAGAATGTTGGTAGGCGCTCTGGGACAGCTGGAGTGACTGAGTCTGGGCCACAAGATTGGCTACTGTGGTAAACCATGTATATATGTTGTAACTCGGTTGCCTGTCTGGACACACCCTTCTGCTGACTGCCCCTGTGGCTCCTCCCACAGAGTCCTGTATAAAGGTGTTCGTCTTGCCCCTCCCCCTCAGTCCGGGGGCAGACTCTCACTGTGGAGGTCGTATTGTACAGCGAATAAAAGCCTTTCAGTATTTTACCAAACCTCAGTCTTTTGGAGTAATTGAAGGTGCTTCAATTTTATTCGCTGTACATTTTAAAACATGGAACAGACCCTGAGACCAGACAAATTAGACCTCGATCCGCAAATGCCTGACGCTGGAAACGCTTTTGAACTCTGGCTGGCCTGCTTCAAAGCGTATCTAGAGGAGATTAAAGCGACCGACCCCGTAGCGAAGCGCAGAGTTCTACTCTCCAGGGTCAGTCCACGGGTTTATTCGCTGATCAGAGACCAGCCGAACTACGACGGCGCGATGAACGTACTCAAAAGACAATACCTGCAGCCGATAAACAGCGTCTATGCTCGGCATCGCTTAGCGACACGGCAACAACGGTCCGGGGAATCGAGTGCTGAGTTTGTCCGGGCCCTACGGACGCTCGTGCGGGCCTGCAATTGCCAGGAGCTGACGGCGGCGCAGCATGCAGAACTCCTAGTGAGAGACGCCTTCGTTACGGGGACCAGGTCAGTGTATGTGCGCCAGCGGCTGCTGGATAAAGCCGATCTTACCCTAAGTTCGGCGATCGAGCTGACTGATACGTTGGAGGCCGCTCTGCATAACTCCGAGGCTCTCCAGGCACGCAATCCCCCGATGGCCTCGTGGGCGCCGCAGACCCCGCAATCCGCCGGCGAATCGACCTCGGCTGCAGCCAGTCGTTGAGTCCGCGAAGTGCTACTTCTGCGGACTGGAGAAGCACCCCCGGAAATGCTGCGCGGCCCGACAAGCTACCTGTTCCAGCTGCGGAAAGAAGGGCCACTTCGCCAAGGTCTGTAAGTCAAAACCGCGAGCGGGATCGAGCAGCGCCACGTGCGAGACGTGGGGGTCGCTATCTTCCCTGCACACTGCCACCACGTGCGAGACATGGGGGCCGCCATCTTCCCTGCACGCCGCCACCATGTGCGAGACATGGGGGTGGCCATCTTGGTTGGCGCCACCTCCCACCGCCTACGACCAACGGGTGCTCACGGGCCACCCCACCACGCCGAACCAAGACAGCGACCCCACCCTGGCTTCCGTGACCCTCGACCAAAGCGCTCCCCACAAGCTCGCAAGGTCAATGATGGACATCCTGGTGGAGGGGCACAGGACAAGCTGCCTGTTTGACACAGGCAGCACGGAGAGTTTTATCCACCCGGCCACGGTGCAGCATTGTGGACTCATGATACGGCCGGTAAGTCAGAGGGTCACCATGGCCTCCGGGTCGCATACAACAGACATCCGGGGGGGGGGGGGGGGTTGTGTAGCGACGCTGGTGGTGCAGGGCACAGAATATCGGGACTTTAAGTTACTGGTCTTGCCTCAACTGTGTGCCCCTGTGCTGTTGGGGTTGGGCTTCCAGAGCCACCTGAAAAGCGTGACAATGAAGTATGATGGGCCCCTCCCGCCAATTACTGTCATAAATCCCCTGTTTTGTAGAGATATGTCACGTACCCCGCTACTGACCACACACACACACCGACCCACGCATCCCACCCAACATCATGCCAACTGCCACAGTACCGACACCACTTGCGGCCTCTCCACCCTCAGGATCCTTCCCCCACCGCTGTTCGCCAACCTGACCCCCGACTGTAAACCCGTGGCAACTAAAAGCAGGAGGTACAGCGCGGGGGGACAGAGCTTTCATTAAGTCGGAGGTGCAGCAGCTGCTCAGGGAGGGGGTCATTGAGGCAAGCACAAGTCCTTGGAGGGCGCAGGTGGTGGTTGTTCGGAACGGGGAGAAGAATAGAATGGTCGTGGACTATAGCCAGACCATCAATAGGTTCACGCAGCTCGACGCGTACCCTGTACCCCGCATCGTGGATATGGTCAACCAGATAGCACAGTACAAGGTGTACTCGACCATAGACCTAAAATCCGCTTATCATCAGCTCCCCATCTGCCGGGAGGACCGCCCTTACACTGCCTTCGAGGCGGACGGCAGGCTTTATCAATTCCTGCGCATCCTCTTTGGTGTCACGAATGGTGTATCTGTCTTCCAGAGGGCAATGGACCAGATGGTGGACCAGTGCCAACTGAAGGCAATGTTCCCATATCTGGATAACATTACCATCTGCGGTCACGACCAGCAGGATCACGACAACAACCTCCAAAAATTTCTCCAAGCGGCCAAATCTTTCAACCTCACCTATAACAAGGACAAGTGTGTATTTGGGACCACCCGACTTGCTATCCTTGGGTGTGTCATGGAGAATGGAGTCATTGGCCCTGACCCCGACCGTATGCGCCCCCTGTTGGAACTCCCTCTTCCCAATACCCTCAGAGCCCTCAAAAGGTGCCTGGGCTTCTTTTCATATTACACCCAATGGGTCTCTAACTATGCAGACAAGGCCCGCCACCTGGTCAAGTCCACCACATTCCCCCTCTCTGCCGAGGCCCACACGGCCTTCAACCGCATAAAAGGGGACATTGCCAAAGCAGCAATGCATGCGGTGGATGATGCCATTCCCTTCCAACTAGAGAGTGACACCTCCGACTTTGCGCTGGCTGCTACCCTCAACCAGGCATGAAGACCAGTGGCGTTCTTCTCCCGTACCCTTCAAGGCCCTGAAATTCAGCACTCTGCGGTAGAGAAAGAGGCCCAGGCCATAGTGGAAGCTATAAGGCACTGGAGGCACTATCTTGCCGGCAAAAGGTTCACCCTGCTAACTGACCAGCGCTCAGTCGCGTTCATGTTTAATAATCAGCAGCGGAGCAAAATCAAAAATGATAAAATTCTGAGGTGAAGAATCGAACTCTCCACCTACAACTATGACATCATGTACAGGCCTGGGAAGCTCTGATGCCCTATCCCGGGGAACATGTGCCAACGCGCAGATCGACCGGCTATATGCCCTACATGTAGACCTTTGCCACCCGGGAGTCACCCGGCTTTTCCACTTCGTGAAAGCCCGGAACCTGCCTTACTCCCTTGAGGAGATCAGGATGATGACCAGGGACTGCCAAGTCTGCGCAGAGTGCAAACCGCACTTCTACTGACCCGAAAAGGCACCACTCATCAAGGCCACCCACCCCTTTGAGCGACTGAGTGTTGACTTTAAGGGCCCCCTTCCCTCCACCGACCGCAATGTGTACTTTCTTAACGTAATTGACGAGTACTCGCGGTTCCCCTTCGCCATCCCCTGCCCCGACACCACTACCACGTCAGTTATAAAAGCCCTGCGCAAGCTTTTCACTCTGTTCGGATTCCCATGCTATATCCACATTGACAGAGGGTCCTCGTTTATGAGTGACGAGCTGCGCCAATACCTACTGGCTAGGGGAATTGCAACCAGTAGGACCACGAGCTGTAATCCCCGGGGGAATGGACAGGTAGAGAAGGAGAATGGCACAGTGTGGAAAGCCACAGTCTTAGCCCTCAGGTCAAAGGGACTGCCGGTCTCCCGCTGGCAGGAGGTCCTTCCCGAGGCACTGCACTCCATCCGCTCCCTGTTATGCACGGCCACCAATGCCACCCCTCATGAGCGGCTCTTTTCTTTTCCCAGAAAATCGACCACTGGAACCACCCTACCATCTTGGCTGACGTCCCTGGGGCCAGTGCTGCTCCGGAAACATGCGAGGAGCAATAAATACTCCCCGACAGTCGAGAGGGTTCACTTACTTCATGCGAACCCCCAGTATGCCTCGTGGTTTTACCTGATGGACGGGAGGACACGGTCTCCATCCGCGACCTGGCGCCCGCAGGAGCTCCGGGCCCCTACCCTGAACACTCCGTGGTGACTATTGACCCCGTACCCACCAATGTATGTACCTACGAGACACCGTGCACCCCAAACCCTATACAGACACCACACGACACTCCCATACTGGGCGCGACGCACACGCACGAGGGATTACCAATGCCTAACGTGCTGGCACCTGAAGTCAGGCCGGAGCCAGCACAACCGCCATCGCCGGTGCTACGTAGATCACAGCGACGAACTCGACCGCTTGATAGATTTAACCTGTAAATATACTTCTTGTAAATATTGTCAGTCACTTCACCCCGCGGGACCCTTTTTAAAAAAAGGAGGGGTGAATGTGGTAAACCATGTATATATGTTGTAACTCGGTTACCTGTCTGGACACACCCCTCTGCTGACTGCCCCTGTGGCTCCTCCCACAGAGTCCTGTATAAAGGTGTTCGCCTTGCCCCTCCCCCTCTGTCCGGGGGCAGACACTCACTGTGGAGGTCGTATTGTACAGCGAATAAAAGCCTTTCAGTATTTTACCAAACCTCAGTCTTTTGGAGTAATTGGAGGTGCTTCAACTACATTGGCAGAAAGTGACTCCACTGCCCTGAACATGGAGTCCAGCTGGTTCTGGGGTCTCCCCAGCATCAGTCCCTATTGTTCCAGGGCAGCTCTCAGACGACCGGGGTCTGCTGGATCCAGATTGTACTGTCAGGATGCTGGAGCAGGGATCCAATTGCAAACCCAGTAATGTGCACACAGCGATATTAAATGAGTAACAAATCCCAAGGTGCAAACAAAGTCAGTGTCAAAGTTCAGGCAGAGATCAAAACATCCAGAGAAATCCAAAAACCAGAATCGGGAAACAAACAGAGTACAGATACAAATGCTGGAAGGGCTCAGGAAAATCCACTGGTACAATCTGGCGACAAACAGATGAAAACACAGGACTGAAATACACTGACAATAAACAGAGAGGCAGATAATAGGTGGAGCACAATGAGACACAATACAGGTGTCACAATACAGGCAGCAATACAGGTAATAATGAGAAACAGATGAGAGACGGAGTACTCAGTAATGCAGGGGCAGGAGTAGAGCAGGAGTGGGTCAGGAGCACATGGCAATACAAAACCACAGGCTGACAGCTAGGTAGAAACAAACAAAAAGACACGATTCAGCTGGAGGTACTGACAGATACTGATTCTGATTTTGATTCCGATCCTGGTTCTGATTCTGATTCTGATACTGGTTCTGATTCTGATCCTGATTCTGATTCTGATACTGCGTCTGGTTTTGATTTTGAATCTGAATCTAATTCTGGTTCTGATTTTGATTCAGATTCTGCTTCTGATTCTGACTCTGACTCTGACTCTGGATCCGGTTCTGGTTCCAGTTCTGGTTCTGGTTCTGGTTCTCTTTCTGGTTCTGATTCTGATTCTGGGTCTGATTCTGCTTCTGATTCTGGTTCTGGTTTGGATTCTGGATCTGGTTCTGATTCTGAGTCTGGGTCTGCTTCTGATTCTGGTTCTGGTTCTGATTCTGGGTTCTGTTCTGATTCTGATTCTGGGTCTGGTTCTGATTCTGGTTCTAATTCTGGATCTGATTCTGGGTCTGGTTCTGATTCTGGTTCTGATTCTGGTTCTGATTCAGGGTCTGATTCTGGTTCTGGTTCCGGTTCTGGGTCTGGTTCTGGTTCCGATTCTGGGTGTGGTTCTGATTCTGGGTCTGGTACTGGGTCTGGTTCTGGGTCTGATTCTGGTTCTGAATCTGGTTCTGATTCTGGTTCTGATTCTGGTTCTGGTTCTGGGTTCAGTTCTGGTTCTGGTTCTGGTTCTTGGTCTGGTTCTGGTTCTGATTCTGGTTCTGATTCTGGATCTGATTCTGGTTCTGGCTCTGATTCTAGGTCTGGTTCTGATTCCAGCTCTGATTCCGGCTCTGGTTCTGGTTCTGATTCTGGTTCTAATTCTGGTTCTGATTCTGGTTCCGGTTCTGATTCTGATTCTGGTTCTGGTTCTGATTCTGATTCTGGTTCTGATTCTGGGTCTGGTTCTGATTCTGATTCTGGGTCTGGTTCTGATTCTGATTCTGATTCTGATTCTGATTCTGATTCTGGGTCTGATTCTGGTTCTGGTTCTGGTTCTGGTTCTGGATCTGATTCTGGTTCTGGTTCTTGGTCTGGTTCTGATTCTGGTTCTGGTTCTTGGTCTGGGTCTGGCTCTGATTCTGGCTCTGATTCTGGTTCTGATTCTGGGTCTGGTTCTGATTCTGGTTCTGATTCTGGTTCTGGTTCTGATTCTGGTTCTGGGTCTGGTTCTGAATCTGGTTCTGATTCTGGGTCCGGTTCTGATTCTGGGTCCGGTTCTGATTCTGATTTTGGGTCTGATTTTGGTTCTGGTTCTGATTCTGGTTCTGGTTCTGGTTCTTGGTCTGGTTCTGATTCTGCTTCCGTTTCTGATTCTGGGTCTGGTTCTGATTCTGGTTCTGATTCTGATTCTGATTCTGGGTCTGGTTCTGGTTCTGGTTCTGGTTCTTGGTCTGGTTCTGATTCTGGTTCTGGTTCTGAGTCTGGCTCTGATTCTGGTTCTGATTCAGGTTCTGATTCTGGGTCTGATTCTGATTCTGGTTCTGATTCTGGTTCTGATTCTGGTTCTGGTTCTGATTCTGGTTCTGGGTCTGGTTCTGAATCTGGTTCTGGTTCTGAATCTGGTTCTGATTCTGATTCTGATTCTGATTCTGGGTCTGGTTCTGGCTCTGGTTCTGGTTGTTGGTCTGGTTCTGATTCTGGTTCTGGTTCTGGGTCTGGCTCTGATTCTGGTTCTGATTCTGGTTCTGATTCTGCGTCTGGTTCTGATTCTGGTTCTGGTTCTGATTCTGGTTCTGGTTCTGATTCTGGCTCTGGGTCTGGTTCTGAATCTGGTTCTGGTTCTGAATCTGGTTCTGATTCTGGGTCCGGTTCTGATTCTGTGTCTGGTTCTGATTCTGGGTCTGGTTCTGATTCTGGTTCTGTTTCTGGGTCTGGTTCTGATTCCGATTCTAATTCCGGTTCTGGTTCCGGTTCTGGTTCTGGTTCTGGGTCTGGTCCTGGGTCTGGTTCTGGGTCTGGTTCTGGGTCTGATTCTGGGTCTGATTCAAGGGTCTGATTCGGGGTCTGGTTCTGGTTCTGATTCTGGTTCTGGCTCTGATTCTGGTTCTGATTCTGGGTCTGGTTCGGATTCTGGTTCTGTTTCTGGGTCTGGTTCTGATTCCGATTCTGGTACTGGTACTGATTCTGATTCTGGGTCTGATTCTGGTTCTGGTTCTGATTCTGATTCTGGTTCTGATTTTGGGTCTGGTTCTGATTCTGGGTCTGGTTCTGGTTCTGGGTCTGGTTCTGATTCTGCGTCTGGTTCTGATTCTGCGTATGGTTCTGATTCTGCGTCTGATTCTGATTCTGGGTCTGATCCTGATTCTGGGTCTGATTCTGATTCTGGTTCTGATTCTGGGTCCAGTTCTGATTCTGGTTCTGATTCTGAGTCCGGTTCTGATTCTGGTTCTCGGTCTGGTTCTGGTTCTGGTTCTGGTTCTGATTCTGATTCTGGGTCTGGTTCTGATTCTGGTTCTGATTCAGATTCTGGGTCTGATTCTGGTTCTGGTTCTGATTCTGGGTCTGGTTCTGATTTTGGGTCTGGTTCTGATTCTGGGTCTGGTTCTGATTCTGGTTCTGATTCCGGGTCTGGTTCTGATTCTGATTCTGGTTCTGGGTCTGATTCTGATTCTGGGTCTGGTTCTGATTCTGGTTCTGATTCTGGTTCTGGTTCTGATTCTGGTTCTGATTCTGGTTCTGATTCTGGTTCTGGTTCTTGGTCTGGTTCTGATTCCGGTTCTGATTCTGGGTCTGATTCTGATTCTGGGTCTGATTCTGGCTCTGATTCTGGGTCTGATTCTGAATCTGGTTCTGGCTCTTGGTCTGATTCTGGCTGTGATTCTGGTTCTGGGTCTGGTTCTGGTTCTGGGTCTGGTTCTAATTCCGATTCTGGTTCTGGTTCTGATTCTGATTCTGGTTCTGATTCTGGGTCTGATTCCGATTCTGATTCTGGGTCTGATTCTGGGTCTGATTCTGATTCTGGTTCTGGTTCTGATTTTGGGTCTGGTTCTGATTCTGGGTCCGGTTCTGATTCTGATTTTGGGTCTGATTTTGGTTCTGGTTCTGATTCTGGTTCTGGTTCTGGTTCTTGGTCTGGTTCTGATTCTGCTTCCGTTTCTGATTCTGGGTCTGGTTCTGATTCTGGTTCTGATTCTGATTCTGATTCTGGGTCTGGTTCTGGTTCTGGTTCTGGTTCTTGGTCTGGTTCTGATTCTGGTTCTGGTTCTGAGTCTGGCTCTGATTCTGGTTCTGATTCAGGTTCTGATTCTGGGTCTGATTCTGATTCTGGTTCTGATTCTGGTTCTGATTCTGGTTCTGGTTCTGATTCTGGTTCTGGGTCTGGTTCTGAATCTGGTTCTGGTTCTGAATCTGGTTCTGATTCTGATTCTGATTCTGATTCTGGGTCTGGTTCTGGCTCTGGTTCTGGTTGTTGGTCTGGTTCTGATTCTGGTTCTGGTTCTGGGTCTGGCTCTGATTCTGGTTCTGATTCTGGTTCTGATTCTGCGTCTGGTTCTGATTCTGGTTCTGGTTCTGATTCTGGTTCTGGTTCTGATTCTGGCTCTGGGTCTGGTTCTGAATCTGGTTCTGGTTCTGAATCTGGTTCTGATTCTGGGTCCGGTTCTGATTCTGTGTCTGGTTCTGATTCTGGGTCTGGTTCTGATTCTGGTTCTGTTTCTGGGTCTGGTTCTGATTCCGATTCTAATTCCGGTTCTGGTTCCGGTTCTGGTTCTGGTTCTGGGTCTGGTCCTGGGTCTGGTTCTGGGTCTGGTTCTGGGTCTGATTCTGGGTCTGATTCAAGGGTCTGATTCGGGGTCTGGTTCTGGTTCTGATTCTGGTTCTGGCTCTGATTCTGGTTCTGATTCTGGGTCTGGTTCGGATTCTGGTTCTGTTTCTGGGTCTGGTTCTGATTCCGATTCTGGTACTGGTACTGATTCTGATTCTGGGTCTGATTCTGGTTCTGGTTCTGATTCTGATTCTGGTTCTGATTTTGGGTCTGGTTCTGATTCTGGGTCTGGTTCTGGTTCTGGGTCTGGTTCTGATTCTGCGTCTGGTTCTGATTCTGCGTATGGTTCTGATTCTGCGTCTGATTCTGATTCTGGGTCTGATCCTGATTCTGGGTCTGATTCTGATTCTGGTTCTGATTCTGGGTCCAGTTCTGATTCTGGTTCTGATTCTGAGTCCGGTTCTGATTCTGGTTCTCGGTCTGGTTCTGGTTCTGGTTCTGGTTCTGATTCTGATTCTGGGTCTGGTTCTGATTCTGGTTCTGATTCAGATTCTGGGTCTGATTCTGGTTCTGGTTCTGATTCTGGGTCTGGTTCTGATTTTGGGTCTGGTTCTGATTCTGGGTCTGGTTCTGATTCTGGTTCTGATTCCGGGTCTGGTTCTGATTCTGATTCTGGTTCTGGGTCTGATTCTGATTCTGGGTCTGGTTCTGATTCTGGTTCTGATTCTGGTTCTGGTTCTGATTCTGGTTCTGATTCTGGTTCTGATTCTGGTTCTGGTTCTTGGTCTGGTTCTGATTCCGGTTCTGATTCTGGGTCTGATTCTGATTCTGGGTCTGATTCTGGCTCTGATTCTGGGTCTGATTCTGAATCTGGTTCTGGCTCTTGGTCTGATTCTGGCTGTGATTCTGGTTCTGGGTCTGGTTCTGGTTCTGGGTCTGGTTCTAATTCCGATTCTGGTTCTGGTTCTGATTCTGATTCTGGTTCTGATTCTGGGTCTGATTCCGATTCTGATTCTGGGTCTGATTCTGGGTCTGATTCTGATTCTGGTTCTGGTTCTGATTTTGGGTCTGGTTCTGATTCTGGGTCTGGTTATGGTTCTGGGTCTGGTTCTGATTCTGCGTCTGGTTCTGATTCTGCGTCTGGTTCTGATTCTGCGTCTGATTCTGATTCTGGGTCTGATCCTGATTCTGGGTCTGATTCTGATTCTGGTTCTGATTCTGGGTCCAGTTCTGATTCTGGTTCTGATTCTGGTTCTGATTCTGAGTCCAGTTCTGATTCTGGTTCTCGGTCTGGTTCTGGTTCTGGTTCTGGTTCTGATTCTGATTCTGGGTCTGGTTCTGATTCTGGTTCTGATTCAGATTCTGGGTCTGATTCTGGTTCTGGTTCTGATTCTGATTCTGGGTCTGGTTCTGATTATGGTTCTGATTCTGGGTCTGGTTCTGATTTTGGGTCTGGTTCTGATTCTGGGTCTGGTTCTGATTCTGGTTCTGATTCCTGGTCTGGTTCTGATTCTGATTCTGGTTCTGGGTCTGATTCTGATTCTGGGTCTGGTTCTGATTCTGGTTCTGGTTCTGATTCTGGTTCTGATTCTGGTTCTGATTCTGGTTCTGGTTCTTGGTCTGGTTCTGATTCTGGTTCTGATTCTGGGTCTGGTTCTGATTCTGATTCTAGTTCTGATTCTGATTCTGGGTCTGATTCTGATTCTGGGTCTGATTCTGGCTCTGATTCTGAATCTGGTTCTGGCTCTTGGTCTGATTCTGGCTGTGATTCTGGTTCTGGGTCTGGTTCTGGTTCTAGGTCTGGTTCTAATTCCGATTCTGGTTCTGGTTCTGATTCTGATTCTGGTTCTGGTTCTGATTCTGGGTCTGATTCCGATTCTGATTCTGGTTCTGGTTCTTAGTCTGGTTCTGATTCTGGTTCTGTTTCTGATTCTGGTTCTGATTCAGGTTCTGGCTCTGATTCTGGGTCTGGTTCTGATTCTGGCTCTGATTCTGGTTCTGATTCTGGGTCTGGGTCTGGTTCTGATTCTGGTTCTGATTCTGGGTCTGGTTCTGATTCTGGGTCTGATTCTGATTCTGGTTCTGATTCTGGTTCTGGTTCTGGTTCTGGGTCCGGTTCTGATTCTGATTTTGGGTCTGATTTTGGTTCTGGTTCTGATTCTGGTTCTGGTTCTGGTTCTTGGTCTGGTTCTGATTCTGCTTCCGTTTCTGATTCTGGGTCTGGTTCTGATTCTGGTTCTGATTCTGATTCTGATTCTGGGTCTGGTTCTGGTTCTGGTTCTGGTTCTTGGTCTGGTTCTGATTCTGGTTCTGGTTCTGAGTCTGGCTCTGATTCTGGTTCTGATTCAGGTTCTGATTCTGGGTCTGATTCTGATTCTGGTTCTGATTCTGGTTCTGATTCTGGTTCTGGTTCTGATTCTGGTTCTGGGTCTGGTTCTGAATCTGGTTCTGGTTCTGAATCTGGTTCTGATTCTGATTCTGATTCTGATTCTGGGTCTGGTTCTGGCTCTGGTTCTGGTTGTTGGTCTGGTTCTGATTCTGGTTCTGGTTCTGGGTCTGGCTCTGATTCTGGTTCTGATTCTGGTTCTGATTCTGCGTCTGGTTCTGATTCTAGTTCTGGTTCTGATTCTGGTTCTGGTTCTGATTCTGGCTCTGGGTCTGGTTCTGAATCTGGTTCTGGTTCTGAATCTGGTTCTGATTCTGGGTCCGGTTCTGATTCTGTGTCTGGTTCTGATTCTGGGTCTGGTTCTGATTCTGGTTCTGTTTCTGGGTCTGGTTCTGATTCCGATTCTAATTCCGGTTCTGGTTCCGGTTCTGGTTCTGGTTCTGGGTCTGGTCCTGGGTCTGGTTCTGGGTCTGGTTCTGGGTCTGATTCTGGGTCTGATTCAAGGGTCTGATTCGGGGTCTGGTTCTGGTTCTGATTCTGGTTCTGGCTCTGATTCTGGTTCTGATTCTGGGTCTGGTTCGGATTCTGGTTCTGTTTCTGGGTCTGGTTCTGATTCCGATTCTGGTACTGGTACTGATTCTGATTCTGGGTCTGATTCTGGTTCTGGTTCTGATTCTGATTCTGGTTCTGATTTTGGGTCTGGTTCTGATTCTGGGTCTGGTTCTGGTTCTGGGTCTGGTTCTGATTCTGCGTCTGGTTCTGATTCTGCGTATGGTTCTGATTCTGCGTCTGATTCTGATTCTGGGTCTGATCCTGATTCTGGGTCTGATTCTGATTCTGGTTCTGATTCTGGGTCCAGTTCTGATTCTGGTTCTGATTCTGAGTCCGGTTCTGATTCTGGTTCTCGGTCTGGTTCTGGTTCTGGTTCTGGTTCTGATTCTGATTCTGGGTCTGGTTCTGATTCTGGTTCTGATTCAGATTCTGGGTCTGATTCTGGTTCTGGTTCTGATTCTGGGTCTGGTTCTGATTTTGGGTCTGGTTCTGATTCTGGGTCTGGTTCTGATTCTGGTTCTGATTCCGGGTCTGGTTCTGATTCTGATTCTGGTTCTGGGTCTGATTCTGATTCTGGGTCTGGTTCTGATTCTGGTTCTGATTCTGGTTCTGGTTCTGATTCTGGTTCTGATTCTGGTTCTGATTCTGGTTCTGGTTCTTGGTCTGGTTCTGATTCCGGTTCTGATTCTGGGTCTGATTCTGATTCTGGGTCTGATTCTGGCTCTGATTCTGGGTCTGATTCTGAATCTGGTTCTGGCTCTTGGTCTGATTCTGGCTGTGATTCTGGTTCTGGGTCTGGTTCTGGTTCTGGGTCTGGTTCTAATTCCGATTCTGGTTCTGGTTCTGATTCTGATTCTGGTTCTGATTCTGGGTCTGATTCCGATTCTGATTCTGGGTCTGATTCTGGGTCTGATTCTGATTCTGGTTCTGGTTCTGATTTTGGGTCTGGTTCTGATTCTGGGTCTGGTTATGGTTCTGGGTCTGGTTCTGATTCTGCGTCTGGTTCTGATTCTGCGTCTGGTTCTGATTCTGCGTCTGATTCTGATTCTGGGTCTGATCCTGATTCTGGGTCTGATTCTGATTCTGGTTCTGATTCTGGGTCCAGTTCTGATTCTGGTTCTGATTCTGGTTCTGATTCTGAGTCCAGTTCTGATTCTGGTTCTCGGTCTGGTTCTGGTTCTGGTTCTGGTTCTGATTCTGATTCTGGGTCTGGTTCTGATTCTGGTTCTGATTCAGATTCTGGGTCTGATTCTGGTTCTGGTTCTGATTCTGATTCTGGGTCTGGTTCTGATTATGGTTCTGATTCTGGGTCTGGTTCTGATTTTGGGTCTGGTTCTGATTCTGGGTCTGGTTCTGATTCTGGTTCTGATTCCTGGTCTGGTTCTGATTCTGATTCTGGTTCTGGGTCTGATTCTGATTCTGGGTCTGGTTCTGATTCTGGTTCTGGTTCTGATTCTGGTTCTGATTCTGGTTCTGATTCTGGTTCTGGTTCTTGGTCTGGTTCTGATTCTGGTTCTGATTCTGGGTCTGGTTCTGATTCTGATTCTAGTTCTGATTCTGATTCTGGGTCTGATTCTGATTCTGGGTCTGATTCTGGCTCTGATTCTGAATCTGGTTCTGGCTCTTGGTCTGATTCTGGCTGTGATTCTGGTTCTGGGTCTGGTTCTGGTTCTAGGTCTGGTTCTAATTCCGATTCTGGTTCTGGTTCTGATTCTGATTCTGGTTCTGGTTCTGATTCTGGGTCTGATTCCGATTCTGATTCTGGTTCTGGTTCTTAGTCTGGTTCTGATTCTGGTTCTGTTTCTGATTCTGGTTCTGATTCAGGTTCTGGCTCTGATTCTGGGTCTGGTTCTGATTCTGGCTCTGATTCTGGTTCTGATTCTGGGTCTGGGTCTGGTTCTGATTCTGGTTCTGATTCTGGGTCTGGTTCTGATTCTGGGTCTGATTCTGATTCTGGTTCTGATTCTGGTTCTGGTTCTGGTTCTGGTTCTGGTTCTGATTCTGGGTCTGGTTCTGATTCTGCGTCTGATTCTGGTTCTGGTTCTGGTTCTGGTTCTTGGTCTGGTTCTGATTCTGGTTCTGGTTCTGATTCTGATTCTGGGTCTGGTTCTGATTCCGGTTCTGATTCTGATTCTGGGTCTGGTTCTGATTCTGGTTCTGATTCTGATTCTGGTTCTGATTCTGGATCTGGTTCTGATTCTGGCTCTGATTCTGTTTCTGATTCTGGGTCTGGGTCTGGTTCTGATTCTGGTTCTGATTCTGGGTCTGGTTGTGATTCTGGGTCTGATTCTAATATCGGGTCTGATTCTGATTCTGATTCTGGGTCTGATTCTGATTCTGGTTCTGATTCTGGGTCCGGTTCTGATTCTGATTCTGATTCTGATTCTGGGTCTGGTTCTGGTTCTGATTCTGGTTCTGGGTCTGGGTCTGGTTCTGATTCTGGTTCTGATTCTGGTTCTGGTTCTGATTCTGATTCTGGGTCTGATTCTGATTCTGTTTCTGATTCTGGGTCTGGTTCTGATTTTGGGTCTAGTTCTGATTCTGGGTCTGGTTCTGATTCTGGGTCTGGTTCTGATTCTGATTCTGGGTCTGTTTCTGATTCTGGTTCTGATTCTGGTTCTGGTTCTGATTCTGGTTCTGATTCTGGTTCTGGATCTCGGTCTGGTTCTGATTTTGGTTCTGATTCTGGGTCTGGTTCTGGTTCTGATTCTGGTTCTGGGTCTGGGTCTGGTTCTGATTCTGGTTCTGATTCTGGTTCTGGTTCTGATTCTGATTCTGGGTCTGATTCTGATTCTGTTTCTGATTCTGGGTCTGGTTCTGATTTTGGGTCTAGTTCTGATTCTGGGTCTGGTTCTGATTCTGGGTCTGGTTCTGATTCTGATTCTGGGTCTGTTTCTGATTCTGGTTCTGATTCTGGTTCTGGTTCTGATTCTGGTTCTGATTCTGGTTCTGGATCTCGGTCTGGTTCTGATTTTGGTTCTGATTCTGGGTCTGGTTCTGGTTTTGGGTCTGGTTCAGAATCTGGTTCTGATTCTGGGTGTGGTTCTGATTCTGGTTCTGATCCTAGGTCTGGTTCTGATTCTGATTCTGGTTCAGGTTCTGGTTCTGGTTCTGGTTCTCGGTCTGGTTCTGATTCTGGTTCTGATTCTGGGTCTGGTTCTGATTCTGGGTCTGGTTCTGATTCTGGGTCTGGTTCTGGTTCTGATTCTGGGTCTGGTTCTGATTCTGGTTCTGATTCTGGTTCTGGGTCTGGTTCTGGTTCTGATTCTGGGTCTGGTTCTGTTTCTGATTCTGATTCTGGGTCTGATTCTGATTCTGGGTCTGATTCTGGTTCTGGTTCTGATTCTGGTTCTGATTCTGGTTCCGATTCCGGTTCTGGTTCTGGTTCCTATTTTGTTTCCGATTCTCATTCTGGTTCTGATTCCGGTTCTGATTCCAGTTCTGGTTCTGATTCTGGTTCTGGTTCTGGTTCTGGTTCTGCTTCTGGTTCTGCTTCTGGTTCTGCTTCTGGTTCTGCTTCTGGTTCTGGGTCTGGTTCTGATTCTGATTCTGGTTCTTATTCTGGTTCTGATCCTGGGTCTGGTTCTGATTCTGGTTCTGATTCTGTTTTTGATTCTGCCCCTGATTCTGGTTCTGATTCTGGTTCTGGTTCTGGTTCTGGTTTTGGGTCTGGTTCTGATTCTGGTTCTGATTCTGGGTCTGGTTCTGATTCTGGTTCTGATCCTAGGTCTGGTTGTGATTCTGATACTGGTTCTGGTTCTGGGTCTGGTTCTGATTCTGGGTCTGGTTCTGATTCTGGTTCTGATTCTGGTTCTGATTCTGGGTCTGGTTCTGGTTTTGGGTCTGGTTCTGATTCTGGTTCTGATTCTGGGTGTGGTTCTGATTCTGGTTCTGATCCTAGGTCTGGTTCTGATTCTGATTCTGGTTCTGGTTCTGGGTCTGGTTCTGATTCTGGGTCTGGTTCTGATTCTGGCTCTGATTCTGGTTCTGATTCTGGTTCTGGGTCTGGTTCTGATTCTGTTTCTGGTTCTGGGTCTGGCTCTGGGTCTGGTTCTGGGTCTGGTTCTGATTCTGGTTCTGATTCTGGGTCTGATTCTGGGTCTGGATCTGATTCTGGGTCTGATTCTGGGTCTGGTTCTGATTCTGGTTCTGGTTCTGGCTCTGATTCTGGGTCTGGTTCTGATTCTGGGTCTGGTTTTGATTCTGGGTCTGGTTCTGATTCTGATTCTGGGTTTGGTTCTGATTCTGGGTCTGGTTCTGATTCTGGTACTGGTTTTGATTCTGGTTCTGGTTCTGATTCTGGGTCTGCTTCTGGTTCTGGTTCTGGTTCTGGGTCTGATTCTGGTTCTGATTCTCGATCTGATTCTGATTCTGGGTCTGGTTCTGATTCTGGTTCTGATTCTGATTCTGGTTCTGATTCTGGTTCTGGTTCTGGTTCTCGGTCTGGTTCTGATTCTGGTTCTGATTCTGGGTCTGGTTCTGATTCTGGGTCTGGTTCTGATTCTGATTCTGGTTCTGATTCTGGTTCTGATCCTGGGTCTGGTTCTGATTCTGGTTCTGATTCTGTTTTTGATTCTGCCTCTGATTCTGGTTCTGATTCTGGTTCTGGTTCTGGTTCTGGTTTTGGGTCTGGTTCTGATTCTGGTTCTGATTCTGGGTCTGGTTCTGATTCTGGTTCTGATCCTAGGTCTGGTTGTGATTCTGATTCTGGTTCTGGTTCTGGGTCTGGTTCTGATTCTGGGTCTGGTTCTGATTCTGGTTCTGATTCTGGTTCTGATTCTGGGTCTGATTCTGGGTCTGATTCTGGGTCTGGTTCTGATTCTGTGTCTGGTTCTGATTCTGGGTCTGATTCTGGGTCTGGTTCTGGCTCTTGGTCTGGTTCTGATTCTGGGTCTGGTTCTGGGTCTGGTTCTGATTCTGTGTCTGGTTCTGATTCTGGGTCTGATTCTGGTTCTGGCTCTGATTCTGGGTCTGGTTCTGATTCTGGGTCTGGTTCTGATTCTGATCCTGGGACTGGTTCTGATTCTGGTTCTGATTCTGTTTTTGATTCTGCCTCTGATTCTGGTTCTGATTCTGGTTCTGATTCTGGGTCAGGTTCTGATTCTGGGTCTGGTTCTGATTCTGATTCTGGGTCTGGTTCTGATTCTGGGTCTGGTTCTGATTCTGGTTCTGATTCTGTTTTTGATTCTGCCTCTGGTTCTGTTTCTGATTCTGGTTCTGGTTCTGGTTCTCGGTCTGGTTCTGATTCTGGTTCTGATTCTGGGTCTGGTTCTGATTCTGGGTCTGATTCTGATTCTGGGTCTGATTCTGGGTCTCATTCTGGTTCTGGTTCTGGTTCTGGTTCTGGCTCTTGGTCTGATTCTGGTTCTGCCTCTGATTCTGGTTCTGGCTCTGATTCTGGTTCTGGCTCTGATTCTGGTTCTGGCTCTGATTCTGGGTCTGGTTCTGATTCTGTGTCTGGTTCTGATTCTGGGTCTGGTTCTGATTCTGATTCTGGTTCTGGTTCTGGTTCTGATTCTGGGTCTGATTCTGATTCTGGTTCTGGTTCTGCCTCTGATTCTGGTTCTGGCTCTGATTCTGGGTCTGGTTCTGATTCTAGATCTGGTTCTGATTCTGGGTCTGGTTCTGGTTCTGATTCTGGGTCTGGTTCTGATTCTGGGTCTGGTTCTGGTTCTGATTCTGATTCTGGGTCTGATTCTGATTCTGGGTCTGATTCTGGTTCTGGTTCTGATTCTGGTTCTGATTCTGGTTCTGATTCTGGTTCCGATTCTGGTTCTGGTTCTGGTTCCCATTCTGATTCTGGTTCTGATTCTGGTTCTGGATCTCGGTCTGGTTCTGATTCTGGTTCTGATTCTGGGTCTGGTTCTGGTTTTGGGTCTGGTTCTGATTCTGGTTCTGATTCTGGGTGTGGTTCTGATTCTGGTTCTGATCCTAGGTCTGGTTCTGATTCTGATTCTGGTTCTGGTTCTGGGTCTGGTTCTGATTCTGGGTCTGGTTCTGATTCTGGCTCTGATTCTGGTTCTGATTCTGGTTCTGATTCTGGTTCTGTGTCTGGTTCTGATTCTGGTTCTGGTTCTGGGTCTGGTTCTGGGTCTGGTTCTGGGTCTGGTTCTGATTCTGGTTCTGATTCTGGATCTGATTCTGGGTCTGGTTCTGATTCTGGGTCTGATTCTGGGTCTGATTCTGGGTCTGGTTCTGATTCTTGTTCTGGTTCTGGCTCTGATTCTGGGTCTGATTCTGGTTCAGGTTCTGGTTCTGGTTCTGGTTCTCGGTCTGGTTCTGATTCTGGTTCTGATTCTGGGTCTGGTTCTGATTCTGGGTCTGGTTCTGATTCTGTGTCTGGTTCTGGTTCTGATTCTGGGTCTGGTTCTGATTCTGGTTCTGATTCTGGTTCTGGGTCTGGTTCTGGTTCTGATTCTGGGTCTGGTTCTGGTTCTGATTCTGATTCTGGGTCTGATTCTGATTCTGGGTCTGATTCTGGTTCTGGTTCTGATTCTGGTTCTGATTCTGGTTCCGATTCTGGTTCTGGTTCTGGTTCCTATTCTGGTTCCGATTCTGATTCTGATTCTGATTCTGGTTCTGATTCTGGTTCTGATCCTGCGTCTGGTTCTGATTCTGGTTCTGATTCTGGTTTTGATTCTGCCTCTGATTCTGGTTCTGATTCTGGTTCTGGTTTTGGGTCTGGTTCTGATTCTGGTTCTGATTCTGGGTCTGGTTCTGATTCTGGTTCTGATCCTAGGTCTGGTTGTGATTCTGATTCTGGTTCTGGTTCTGGGTCTGGTTCTGATTCTGGGTCTGGTTCTGATTCAGGTTCTGGTTCTGGGTCTGATCCTAATTCTGGGTCTGGTTCTGATTCTGGTTCTGATTCTGAGTCCGGTTCTGATTCTGGTTCTCGGTCTGGTTCTGGTTCTGGTTCTGATTCTGATTCTGGGTCTGGTTCTGATTCTGGTTCTGATTCAGATTCTGGGTCTGATTCTGGTTCTGGTTCTGATTCTGATTCTGGGTCTGGTTCTGATTCTGGTTCTGATTCTGGGTCTGGTTCTGATTTTGGGTCTGGTTCTGATTCTGGATCTGAGTATGATTCTGGGTCTGGTTCTGATTCTGATTCTGATTCTGATTCTGATTCTGGTTCTGGTTCTGGTTCTGGTTCTCGTTCTGGTTCTGATTCTGGTTCTGATTCTGGGTCTGGTTCTGATTCTGGGTCTGGTTCTGATTCTGGGTCTGGTTCTGATTCTGGATCTGATTATGATTCTGGGTCTGGTTCTGATTCTGGTTCTGATTCTGATTCTGGTTCTGATTCTGGTTCTGGTTCTGGTTCTGGTTCTCGGTCTGGTTCTGATTCTGGTTCTGATTCTGGGTCTGGTTCTGATTCTGGGTCTGGTTCTGATTCTGGGTCTGGTTCTGGTTCTGATTCTGGGTCTGGTTCTGATTCTGGTTCTGATTCTGATTCTGATTCTGATTCTGGTTCTGGTTCTGGTTCTGGTTCTGGTTCTCGTTCTGGTTCTGATTCTGGTTCTGATTCTGGGTCTGGTTCTGATTCTGGGTCTGGTTCTGATTCTGGGTCTGGTTCTGATTCTGGATCTGATTATGATTCTGGGTCTGGTTCTGATTCTGGTTCTGATTCTGATTCTGGTTCTGATTCTGGTTCTGGTTCTGGTTCTGGTTCTCGGTCTGGTTCTGATTCTGGTTCTGATTCTGGGTCTGGTTCTGATTCTGGGTCTGGTTCTGATTCTGGTTCTGGTTCTGGTTCTGGTTTTGGGTCTGGTTCTGATTCTGGTTCTGATTCTGGGTCTGGTTCTGATTCTGGTTCTGATCCTAGGTCTGGTTGTGATTCTGATTCTGGTTCTGGTTCTGGGTCTGGTTCTGATTCTGGGTCTGGTTCTGATTCTGGTTCTGATTCTGGTTCTGATTCTGTGTCTGATTCTGGGTCTGGTTCTGATTCTGGGTCTGGTTCTGATTCTGGTTCTGATTCTGGTTCTGGATCTCGGTCTGGTTCTGATTCTGGTTCTGATTCTGGGTCTGGTTCTGGTTTTGGGTCTGGTTCTGATTCTGATTCTGATTCTGGGTGTGGTTCTGATTCTGGTTCTGATCCTAGGTCTGGTTATGATTCTGATTCTGGTTCTGGTTCTGGGTCTGGTTCTGATTCTGGGTCTGGTTCTGATTCTGGCTCTGATTCTGGTTCTGACTCTGGTTCTGGGTCTGGTTCTGATTCTGGTTCTGGTTCTGGGTCTGGTTCTGGGTCTGGTTCTGATTCTGGTTCTGATTCTGGGTCTGATTCTGGGTCTGGTTCTGATTCTGGGTCTGATTCTGGGTCTGGTTCTGATTCTGGTTCTGATCCTAGGTCTGGTTATGATTCTGATTCTGGTTCTGGTTCTGGGTCTGGTTCTGATTCTGGGTCTGGTTCTGATTCTGGCTCTGATTCTGGTTCTGATTCTGGTTCTGGGTCTGGTTCTGATTCTGGTTCTGGTTCTGGGTCTGGTTCTGGGTCTGGTTCTGGGTCTGGTTCTGATTCTGGTTCTGATTCTGGGTCTGATTCTGGGTCTGGTTCTGATTCTGGGTCTGATTCTGGGTCTGGTTCTGATTCTGGTTCTGGTTCTGATTCTGATTCTGGGTCTGGTTCTGATTCTGGGTCTGGTTCTGATTCTGGTTCTGTTTCTGATTCTGTTTCTGATTCTGGTTCTGGTTCTGATTCTGGTTCTGGTTCTGGTTCTCGGTCTGGTTCTGATTCTGGTTCTGATTCTGGGTCTGATTCTAATTCTGGGTCTGATTCTGATTCTGATTCTGATTCTGGGTCTGATTCTGATTCTGGTTCTGATTCTGGTTCTGGTTCTGGTTCTGGTTCTGGTTCTGATTCTGGGTCTGGTTCTGATTCTGCGTCTGATTCTGGTTCTGGTTCTGGTTCTGGTTCTTGGTCTGGTTCTGATTCTGGTTCTGGTTCTGATTCTGATTCTGGGTCTGGTTCTGATTCTGGTTCTGATTCTGATTCTGGGTCTGGTTCTGATTCTGGTTCTGATTCTGATTCTGGTTCTGATTCTGGATCTGGTTCTGATTCTGGCTCTGATTCTGTTTCTGATTCTGGGTCTGGGTCTGGTTCTGATTCTGGTTCTGATTCTGGGTCTGGTTGTGATTCTGGGTCTGATTCTAATATCGGGTCTGATTCTGATTCTGATTCTGGGTCTGATTCTGATTCTGGTTCTGATTCTGGGTCCGGTTCTGATTCTGATTCTGATTCTGATTCTGGGTCTGGTTCTGGTTCTGATTCTGGTTCTGGGTCTGGGTCTGGTTCTGATTCTGGTTCTGATTCTGGTTCTGGTTCTGATTCTGATTCTGGGTCTGATTCTGATTCTGTTTCTGATTCTGGGTCTGGTTCTGATTTTGGGTCTAGTTCTGATTCTGGGTCTGGTTCTGATTCTGGGTCTGGTTCTGATTCTGATTCTGGGTCTGTTTCTGATTCTGGTTCTGATTCTGGTTCTGGTTCTGATTCTGGTTCTGATTCTGGTTCTGGATCTCGGTCTGGTTCTGATTTTGGTTCTGATTCTGGGTCTGGTTCTGGTTCTGATTCTGGTTCTGGGTCTGGGTCTGGTTCTGATTCTGGTTCTGATTCTGGTTCTGGTTCTGATTCTGATTCTGGGTCTGATTCTGATTCTGTTTCTGATTCTGGGTCTGGTTCTGATTTTGGGTCTAGTTCTGATTCTGGGTCTGGTTCTGATTCTGGGTCTGGTTCTGATTCTGATTCTGGGTCTGTTTCTGATTCTGGTTCTGATTCTGGTTCTGGTTCTGATTCTGGTTCTGATTCTGGTTCTGGATCTCGGTCTGGTTCTGATTTTGGTTCTGATTCTGGGTCTGGTTCTGGTTTTGGGTCTGGTTCAGAATCTGGTTCTGATTCTGGGTGTGGTTCTGATTCTGGTTCTGATCCTAGGTCTGGTTCTGATTCTGATTCTGGTTCAGGTTCTGGTTCTGGTTCTGGTTCTCGGTCTGGTTCTGATTCTGGTTCTGATTCTGGGTCTGGTTCTGATTCTGGGTCTGGTTCTGATTCTGGGTCTGGTTCTGGTTCTGATTCTGGGTCTGGTTCTGATTCTGGTTCTGATTCTGGTTCTGGGTCTGGTTCTGGTTCTAATTCTGGGTCTGGTTCTGGTTCTGATTCTGATTCTGGGTCTGATTCTGATTCTGGGTCTGATTCTGGTTCTGGTTCTGATTCTGGTTCTGATTCTGGTTCCGATTCTGGTTCTGGTTCTGGTTCCTATTTTGTTTCCGATTCTCATTCTGGTTCTGATTCCGGTTCTGATTCCAGTTCTGGTTCTGATTCTGGTTCTGGTTCTGGTTCTGGTTCTGCTTCTGGTTCTGCTTCTGGTTCTGCTTCTGGTTCTGGGTCTGGTTCTGATTCTGATTCTGGTTCTGATTCTGGTTCTGATCCTGGGTCTGGTTCTGATTCTGGTTCTGATTCTGTTTTTGATTCTGCCCCTGATTTTGGTTCTGATTCTGGTTCTGGTTCTGGTTCTGGTTTTGGGTCTGGTTCTGATTCTGGTTCTGATTCTGGGTCTGGTTCTGATTCTGGTTCTGATCCTAGGTCTGGTTGTGATTCTGATACTGGTTCTGGTTCTGGGTCTGGTTCTGATTCTGGGTCTGGTTCTGATTCTGGTTCTGATTCTGGTTCTGATTCTGGGTCTGGTTCTGGTTTTGGGTCTGGTTCTGATTCTGGTTCTGATTCTGGGTGTGGTTCTGATTCTGGTTCTGATCCTAGGTCTGGTTCTGATTCTGATTCTGGTTCTGGTTCTGGGTCTGGTTCTGATTCTGGGTCTGGTTCTGATTCTGGCTCTGATTCTGGTTCTGATTCTGGTTCTGGGTCTGGTTCTGATTCTGTTTCTGGTTCTGGGTCTGGCTCTGGGTCTGGTTCTGGGTCTGGTTCTGATTCTGGTTCTGATTCTGGGTCTGATTCTGGGTCTGGATCTGATTCTGGGTCTGATTCTGGGTCTGGTTCTGATTCTGGTTCTGGTTCTGGCTCTGATTCTGGGTCTGGTTCTGATTCTGGGTCTGGTTCTGATTCTGGGTCTGGTTCTGATTCTGATTCTGGGTTTGGTTCTGATTCTGGGTCTGGTTCTGATTCTGGTACTGGTTTTGATTCTGGTTCTGGTTCTGATTCTGGGTCTGCTTCTGGTTCTGGTTCTGGTTCTGGGTCTGATTCTGGTTCTGATTCTCGATCTGATTCTGATTCTGGGTCTGGTTCTGATTCTGGTTCTGATTCTGATTCTGGTTCTGATTCTGGTTCTGGTTCTGGTTCTCGGTCTGGTTCTGATTCTGGTTCTGATTCTGGGTCTGGTTCTGATTCTGGGTCTGGTTCTGATTCTGATTCTGGTTCTGATTCTGGTTCTGATCCTGGGTCTGGTTCTGATTCTGGTTCTGATTCTGTTTTTGATTCTGCCTCTGATTCTGGTTCTGATTCTGGTTCTGGTTCTGGTTCTGGTTTTGGGTCTGGTTCTGATTCTGGTTCTGATTCTGGGTCTGGTTCTGATTCTGGTTCTGATCCTAGGTCTGGTTGTGATTCTGATTCTGGTTCTGGTTCTGGGTCTGGTTCTGATTCTGGGTCTGGTTCTGATTCTGGTTCTGATTCTGGTTCTGATTCTGGGTCTGATTCTGGGTCTGATTCTGGGTCTGGTTCTGATTCTGTGTCTGGTTCTGATTCTGGGTCTGATTCTGGGTCTGGTTCTGGCTCTTGGTCTGGTTCTGATTCTGGGTCTGGTTCTGGGTCTGGTTCTGATTCTGTGTCTGGTTCTGATTCTGGGTCTGATTCTGGTTCTGGCTCTGATTCTGGGTCTGGTTCTGATTCTGGGTCTGGTTCTGATTCTGATCCTGGGTCTGGTTCTGATTCTGGTTCTGATTCTGTTTTTGATTCTGCCTCTGATTCTGGTTCTGATTCTGGTTCTGATTCTGGGTCAGGTTCTGATTCTGGGTCTGGTTCTGATTCTGATTCTGGGTCTGGTTCTGATTCTGGGTCTGGTTCTGATTCTGGTTCTGATTCTGTTTTTGATTCTGCCTCTGGTTCTGTTTCTGATTCTGGTTCTGGTTCTGGTTCTCGGTCTGGTTCTGATTCTGGTTCTGATTCTGGGTCTGGTTCTGATTCTGGGTCTGATTCTGATTCTGGGTCTGATTCTGGGTCTGATTCTGGGTCTCATTCTGGTTCTGGTTCTGGTTCTGGTTCTGGCTCTTGGTCTGATTCTGGTTCTGCCTCTGATTCTGGTTCTGGCTCTGATTCTGGTTCTGGCTCTGATTCTGGTTCTGGCTCTGATTCTGGGTCTGGTTCTGATTCTGTGTCTGGTTCTGATTCTGGGTCTGGTTCTGATTCTGATTCTGGTTCTGGTTCTGGTTCTGATTCTGGGTCTGATTCTGATTCTGGTTCTGGTTCTGCCTCTGATTCTGGTTCTGGCTCTGATTCTGGGTCTGGTTCTGATTCTAGATCTGGTTCTGATTCTGGGTCTGGTTCTGGTTCTGATTCTGGGTCTGGTTCTGATTCTGGGTCTGGTTCTGGTTCTGATTCTGATTCTGGGTCTGATTCTGATTCTGGGTCTGATTCTGGTTCTGGTTCTGATTCTGGTTCTGATTCTGGTTCTGATTCTGGTTCCGATTCTGGTTCTGGTTCTGGTTCCCATTCTGATTCTGGTTCTGATTCTGGTTCTGGATCTCGGTCTGGTTCTGATTCTGGTTCTGATTCTGGGTCTGGTTCTGGTTTTGGGTCTGGTTCTGATTCTGGTTCTGATTCTGGGTGTGGTTCTGATTCTGGTTCTGATCCTAGGTCTGGTTCTGATTCTGATTCTGGTTCTGGTTCTGGGTCTGGTTCTGATTCTGGGTCTGGTTCTGATTCTGGCTCTGATTCTGGTTCTGATTCTGGTTCTGATTCTGGTTCTGTGTCTGGTTCTGATTCTGGTTCTGGTTCTGGGTCTGGTTCTGGGTCTGGTTCTGGGTCTGGTTCTGATTCTGGTTCTGATTCTGGATCTGATTCTGGGTCTGGTTCTGATTCTGGGTCTGATTCTGGGTCTGATTCTGGGTCTGGTTCTGATTCTTGTTCTGGTTCTGGCTCTGATTCTGGGTCTGATTCTGGTTCAGGTTCTGGTTCTGGTTCTGGTTCTCGGTCTGGTTCTGATTCTGGTTCTGATTCTGGGTCTGGTTCTGATTCTGGGTCTGGTTCTGATTCTGTGTCTGGTTCTGGTTCTGATTCTGGGTCTGGTTCTGATTCTGGTTCTGATTCTGGTTCTGGGTCTGGTTCTGGTTCTGATTCTGGGTCTGGTTCTGGTTCTGATTCTGATTCTGGGTCTGATTCTGATTCTGGGTCTGATTCTGGTTCTGGTTCTGATTCTGGTTCTGATTCTGGTTCCGATTCTGGTTCTGGTTCTGGTTCCTATTCTGGTTCCGATTCTGATTCTGATTCTGATTCTGGTTCTGATTCTGGTTCTGATCCTGCGTCTGGTTCTGATTCTGGTTCTGATTCTGGTTTTGATTCTGCCTCTGATTCTGGTTCTGATTCTGGTTCTGGTTTTGGGTCTGGTTCTGATTCTGGTTCTGATTCTGGGTCTGGTTCTGATTCTGGTTCTGATCCTAGGTCTGGTTGTGATTCTGATTCTGGTTCTGGTTCTGGGTCTGGTTCTGATTCTGGGTCTGGTTCTGATTCAGGTTCTGGTTCTGGGTCTGGTTCTGATTCTGGGTCTGGTTCTGAATCTGGTTCTGTTTCTGGGTCTGGTTCTGATTTCAATTCTGATTCCGGTTCTGGTTCCGGTTCTGGTTCTGGGTCTGGTCCTGGGTCTGGTTCTGGGTCTGGTTCTGGGTCTGATTCTGGGTCTGATTCAAGGGTCTGATTCGGGGTCTGGTTCTGGTTCTGATTCTGGGTCTGGTTCGGATTCTGGTTCTGTTTCTGGGTCTGGTTCTGATTCTTATTCTGGTTCTGGTTCTGATTCTGATTCTGGGTCTGAGTCTGGTTCTGGTTCTGATTCTGATTCTGGTTCTGGTTCTGATTTTGGGTCTGGTTCTGATTCTAGGTCTGGTTCTGATTCTGGGTCTGGTTCTGATTTTGGGTCTGGTTCTGATTCTGGTTCTAATTCTGGTTCTGGGTCTGGTTCTGGTTCTGGGTCTGGTTCTGATTCTGCGTCTGGTTCTGATTCTGCGTCTGGTTCTGATTCTGCATCTGGTTCTGATTCTGCGTCTGATTCTGATTCTGGGTCTGATCCTAATTCTGGGTCTGGTTCTGATTCTGGTTCTGATTCTGAGTCCGGTTCTGATTCTGGTTCTCGGTCTGGTTCTGGTTCTGGTTCTGATTCTGATTCTGGGTCTGGTTCTGATTCTGGTTCTGATTCAGATTCTGGGTCTGATTCTGGTTCTGGTTCTGATTCTGATTCTGGGTCTGGTTCTGATTCTGGTTCTGATTCTGGGTCTGGTTCTGATTTTGGGTCTGGTTCTGATTCTGGATCTGAGTATGATTCTGGGTCTGGTTCTGATTCTGATTCTGATTCTGATTCTGATTCTGGTTCTGGTTCTGGTTCTGGTTCTCGTTCTGGTTCTGATTCTGGTTCTGATTCTGGGTCTGGTTCTGATTCTGGGTCTGGTTCTGATTCTGGGTCTGGTTCTGATTCTGGATCTGATTATGATTCTGGGTCTGGTTCTGATTCTGGTTCTGATTCTGATTCTGGTTCTGATTCTGGTTCTGGTTCTGGTTCTGGTTCTCGGTCTGGTTCTGATTCTGGTTCTGATTCTGGGTCTGGTTCTGATTCTGGGTCTGGTTCTGATTCTGGGTCTGGTTCTGGTTCTGATTCTGGGTCTGGTTCTGATTCTGGTTCTGATTCTGATTCTGATTCTGATTCTGGTTCTGGTTCTGGTTCTGGTTCTGGTTCTCGTTCTGGTTCTGATTCTGGTTCTGATTCTGGGTCTGGTTCTGATTCTGGGTCTGGTTCTGATTCTGGGTCTGGTTCTGATTCTGGATCTGATTATGATTCTGGGTCTGGTTCTGATTCTGGTTCTGATTCTGATTCTGGTTCTGATTCTGGTTCTGGTTCTGGTTCTGGTTCTCGGTCTGGTTCTGATTCTGGTTCTGATTCTGGGTCTGGTTCTGATTCTGGGTCTGGTTCTGATTCTGGTTCTGGTTCTGGTTCTGGTTTTGGGTCTGGTTCTGATTCTGGTTCTGATTCTGGGTCTGGTTCTGATTCTGGTTCTGATCCTAGGTCTGGTTGTGATTCTGATTCTGGTTCTGGTTCTGGGTCTGGTTCTGATTCTGGGTCTGGTTCTGATTCTGGTTCTGATTCTGGTTCTGATTCTGTGTCTGATTCTGGGTCTGGTTCTGATTCTGGGTCTGGTTCTGATTCTGGTTCTGATTCTGGTTCTGGATCTCGGTCTGGTTCTGATTCTGGTTCTGATTCTGGGTCTGGTTCTGGTTTTGGGTCTGGTTCTGATTCTGGTTCTGATTCTGGGTGTGGTTCTGATTCTGGTTCTGATCCTAGGTCTGGTTATGATTCTGATTCTGGTTCTGGTTCTGGGTCTGGTTCTGATTCTGGGTCTGGTTCTGATTCTGGCTCTGATTCTGGTTCTGATTCTGGTTCTGGGTCTGGTTCTGATTCTGGTTCTGGTTCTGGGTCTGGTTCTGGGTCTGGTTCTGATTCTGGTTCTGATTCTGGGTCTGATTCTGGGTCTGGTTCTGATTCTGGGTCTGATTCTGGGTCTGGTTCTGATTCTGGTTCTGATCCTAGGTCTGGTTATGATTCTGATTCTGGTTCTGGTTCTGGGTCTGGTTCTGATTCTGGGTCTGGTTCTGATTCTGGCTCTGATTCTGGTTCTGATTCTGGTTCTGGGTCTGGTTCTGATTCTGGTTCTGGTTCTGGGTCTGGTTCTGGGTCTGGTTCTGGGTCTGGTTCTGATTCTGGTTCTGATTCTGGGTCTGATTCTGGGTCTGGTTCTGATTCTGGGTCTGATTCTGGGTCTGGTTCTGATTCTGGGTCTGGTTCTGATTCTGATTCTGGGTCTGGTTCTGATTCTGGGTCTGGTTCTGATTCTGGTTCTGTTTCTGATTCTGTTTCTGATTCTGGTTCTGGTTCTGATTCTGGTTCTGGTTCTGGTTCTCGGTCTGGTTCTGATTCTGGTTCTGATTCTGGGTCTGGTTCTGATTCTGGTTCTGATTCTGATTCTGGGTCTGGTTCTGATTCTGGGTCTGGTTCTGATTCTGGGTCTGATTCTGATTCTGGGTCTGATTCTGGGTCTGATTCTGGGTCTGATTCTGGTTCTGGTTCTGGTTCTGGTTCTGGCTCTTGGTCTGATTCTGATTCTGGGTCTGATTCTGGTTCTGGCTCTGATTCTGGTTCTGGCTCTGATTCTGTTTCTGGCTCTGATTCTGGGTCTGGTTCTGATTCTGTGTCTGGTTCTGATTCTGGGTCTGATTCTGATTCTGATTCTGGTTCTGGTTCTGGTTCTGATTCTGGGTCTGATTCTGATTCTGGTTCTGGTTCTGCCTCTGATTCTGGTTCTGGCTCTGATTCTGGGTCTGGTTCTGATTCTAGATCTGGTTCTGATTCTGGGTCTGGTTCTGGTTCTGATTCTGGGTCTGGTTCTGATTCTGGGTCTGGTTCTGGTTCTGATTCTGATTCTGGGTCTGATTCTGATTCTGGGTCTGATTCTGGTTCTGGTTCTGATTCTGGTTCTGATTCTGGTTCTGATTCTGGTTCCGATTCTGGTTCTGGTTCTGGTTCCCATTCTGATTCTGGTTCTGATTCTGGTTCTGGATCTCGGTCTGGTTCTGATTCTGGTTCTGATTCTGGGTCTGGTTCTGGTTTTGGGTCTGGTTCTGATTCTGGGTGTGGTTCTGATTCTGGTTCTGATCCTAGGTCTGGTTCTGATTCTGATTCTGGTTCTGGTTCTGGGTCTGGTTCTGATTCTGGGTCTGGTTCTGATTCTGGCTCTGATTCTGGTTCTGATTCTGGTTCTGATTCTGGTTCTTTGTCTGGTTCTGATTCTGGTTCTGGTTCTGGGTCTGGTTCTGGGTCTGGTTCTGGGTCTGGTTCTGATTCTGGTTCTGATTCTGGATCTGATTCTGGGTCTGGTTCTGATTCTGGGTCTGATTCTGGGTCTGATTCTGGGTCTGGTTCTGATTCTTGTTCTGGTTCTGGCTCTGATTCTGGGTCTGATTCTGGTTCAGGTTCTGGTTCTGGTTCTGGTTCTCGGTCTGGTTCTGATTCTGGTTCTGATTCTGGGTCTGGTTCTGATTCTGGGTCTGGTTCTGATTCTGTGTCTGGTTCTGGTTCTGATTCTGGGTCTGGTTCTGATTCTGGTTCTGATTCTGGTTCTGGGTCTGGTTCTGGTTCTGATTCTGGGTCTGGTTCTGGTTCTGATTCTGATTCTGGGTCTGATTCTGATTCTGGGTCTGATTCTGGTTCTGGTTCTGATTCTGGTTCTGATTCTGGTTCCGATTCTGGTTCTGGTTCTGGTTCCTATTCTGGTTCCGATTCTGATTCTGGTTCTGATTCCGGTTCTGATTCCGGTTCTTAGTCTGATTCTGGTTCTGGTTCTGGTTCTGCTTCTGCTTCTGGTTTTGCTTCTGGTTCTGCTTCTGGGTCTGATTCTGATTCTGATTCTGGTTCTGATTCTGGTTCTGATTCTGGGTCTGGTTCTGATTCTGGGTCTGGTTCTGATTCTGTGTCTGGTTCTGGTTCTGATTCTGGGTCTGGTTCTGATTCTGGTTCTGATTCTGGTTCTGGGTCTGGTTCTGGTTCTGATTCTGGGTCTGGTTCTGGTTCTGATTCTGATTCTGGGTCTGATTCTGATTCTGGGTCTGATTCTGGTTCTGGTTCTGATTCTGGTTCTGATTCTGGTTCCGATTCTGGTTCTGGTTCTGGTTCCTGTTCTGGTTCCGATTCTGATTCTGATTCTGATTCTGGTTCTGATTCTGGTTCTGATCCTGCGTCTGGTTCTGATTCTGGTTCTGATTCTGGTTTTGATTCTGCCTCTGATTCTGGTTCTGATTCTGGTTCTGGTTTTGGGTCTGGTTCTGATTCTGGTTCTGATTCTGGGTCTGGTTCTGATTCTGGTTCTGATCCTAGGTCTGGTTGTGATTCTGATTCTGGTTCTGGTTCTGGGTCTGGTTCTGATTCTGGGTCTGGTTCTGATTCAGGTTCTGGTTCTGGGTCTGGTTCTGATTCTGGGTCTGGTTCTGAATCTGGTTCTGTTTCTGGGTCTGGTTCTGATTTCAATTCTGATTCCGGTTCTGGTTCCGGTTCTGGTTCTGGGTCTGGTCCTGGGTCTGGTTCTGGGTCTGGTTCTGGGTCTGATTCTGGGTCTGATTCAAGGGTCTGATTCGGGGTCTGGTTCTGGTTCTGATTCTGGGTCTGGTTCGGATTCTGGTTCTGTTTCTGGGTCTGGTTCTGATTCTGATTCTGGTTCTGGTTCTGATTCTGATTCTGGGTCTGAGTCTGGTTCTGGTTCTGATTCTGATTCTGGTTCTGGTTCTGATTTTGGGTCTGGTTCTGATTCTAGGTCTGGTTCTGATTCTGGGTCTGGTTCTGATTTTGGGTCTGGTTCTGATTCTGGTTCTAATTCTGGTTCTGGGTCTGGTTCTGGTTCTGGGTCTGGTTCTGATTCTGCGTCTGGTTCTGATTCTGCGTCTGGTTCTGATTCTGCATCTGGTTCTGATTCTGCGTCTGATTCTGATTCTGGGTCTGATCCTAATTCTGGGTCTGGTTCTGATTCTGGTTCTGATTCTGAGTCCGGTTCTGATTCTGGTTCTCGGTCTGGTTCTGGTTCTGGTTCTGATTCTGATTCTGGGTCTGGTTCTGATTCTGGTTCTGATTCAGATTCTGGGTCTGATTCTGGTTCTGGTTCTGATTCTGATTCTGGGTCTGGTTCTGATTCTGGTTCTGATTCTGGGTCTGGTTCTGATTT